>NC_068360.1:92973418-93150918 GCF_020536995.1 Dreissena polymorpha
GAGTTTACTACATGAAATAATGTTCAATATTCGTAAGAAGTTATGAACCATTTTACAATCTCTATCGCATACAGTTTAATTTACTAATTAATACTGCATTCGAAACATTATTATGAATCAGTAACTGAAAATACCACTTGACTTTAACCATCGAGGCATCATGCGACTTGCCCGTTATTTGAGGGTTAAGAACGAGAACTTATGTTGAAAGGAGATGCTTATCATGATAAGATACATACACGAACATGCAAACTATCGGTAGTAAAGCTCATCACGATATTTTAGTATCCCATAGTCTAAAATCATGCATCTTTTGTAGACACACTCAATGCTTCCTTTAACGAACAATTCCTCGTTAATATGCATTGAATTAAGAACATAGTATAAACCATTTATTTTAATGTTTTAAAGATACAATCGTTGTTAAAAATAGTTAAAACGCATTATAGAAAACGTCGCTAATATAAACAACAATAATATATGTGTACACTAAGTTGTCGGAAATATTTACTCATCACATTCATAAATAAATAAATGCATTGTTGTCTAGACAGAAATAAATGAATGTTGGGAACATATTGCGTGCTTCTTTGAAGACGTATTAATTTGTGTTAGGTAAACGCCAGTCATAGAAGAATCACAATGAGTAGTTTCTTCTGAAAAACATTAACTAATTTATTATTTATGGATGCCACAAGGGCTACGTAAATGGCAGGTTTCACTTAAAATGGATACCGAGTTGCGTGTTTTAATTCTGGTTGGCTGAAAATAATGCAGCTTGCACTTATCAAGGCTTTCTGTGAATTAGTATTCCCTCTAAACTTATTATGCCATTTTATGTGAACAGCTAGGGTGCGATGACGCAAGTGTATAATGATTGTATGAAGCAATTAACATTCAACCGATATTAATAACTATACATTACTTGTCTCATCAAAGTTATCCATTGTTTTGTTCGCAGTATGTAGCGAACATGACAAAGTGATCACATATCTTTGATTGCGTTGAAAGGATTAATTCTAATTTAAAACACACAACGTAACATTGTTTCGTAAATGCATAAGGTAATCATGTATACGGTATTGCTTATATCCTGGCTGTATAATTAGCGCGTACACTCGTGCTTCTCACCTATGTGACCCGAGTTACATCCCCGCTCCCACTAAATGCGGATATGGTTTGTAATCAAACAAGCTGAAACGTGGCGTTTCCCTCGGGGGACTTCGGTTCTTCCCCCCAACAACAAAAACATTTCAAATTATAAAGCATTTCAGTACGACACAAACATTTTAAAAGTGTACCCATACTTCATAGTTAGTCCAAAAGTTCGTGAACTAATAAGCCCATTTATGCCTAGCGTCGAGAAAAAAAGGCCTTGGCAAACAGCGTAGACCCCGATGAGACGCCGCATCATGTGGCGTCTCATCAGGGTCTGCGCTGTTTGCTAAAAGGAATTTCTGTAAGAAATATTCTAAATAAAGAAATAAATATACTGAATATCCCTAATTTTGGAAATAAATTGATCCAATTTAGAAAGATGTCCACTAGGCATAAATGGGTTAACTAGGAGTGCTTGGACTTTTCCTGTCTCATCACATAATACAGCTTAAAGCGCGGATGGACCACACTCATTCCGAAATTAACAGAAACAAGAAATATCTTTAAAAAAGATATACGGCGTTGATTGTGGTTGCAGTTAATGAAAGGTAAAGACTTCAATGAATGAGATCAAAGATAGCGAATGTCTTTTTCTTTGCAGTTCTTAGCTGCAGCAAACGCAGTACGGGATGATACGCGGAGTTTTCGCGGCTTATTTTACATTATTACATATTGCTGGTCATAAATGTATAGATACAAAACAGAAAACCAAAAGAAGAATGGAAGTGAAATTAAAACATATGAGTCAACCGGCCACACGCGAAGTATCCGTATGTATTTTAAATATTTATACGCGCGTTCTTCGAACAAACCTGTTTTAGTGGTTTGTCTGGCGTTGCTATTTGATTCGATTTTTAACAGTATCGAGAATCATTACGCTCATGCTTAATTCATTTGTCAATATGATGGCATAATTCTTGTTAAATTAATTAAAAATAATATTTATCATGGTATTGTTGTAAAACACATTAAGAATCTATTATTGACATACCATATGATATCGCTGGATATCTTCATTTAACATCTGTCTGGTCTAAAGAAAATTCCAGTTCACCTAGTTCACGCTATAGCGTCTTTATTATGTAACGATTATTTTCCTGGCCGCGAACTCCGACCAGCACATATGGTAGAGACGTAGCGATGACCTGTATGTAAACTCTGACATTCACACACAGTGGCTGCAAATTGACCCGATATACCTCGCGAGTTGAAATGCAATGCATTAAAGTGAGTTTTCGCTTCCACTGCTCTCTATACTTTAACATGTTAACATGTTGACAGGAATATGGAAGTTAGTACTAAATATGAGAAAATAGCCTTTAAGTGCAAACGTTCTCGCGCTGAAAATCTTCTGAAAATAAAAGGTGGACGCATAAACTGTATTGATGACGAGATTGAGTGTAAAACTGTTCTATCTATTAAGCCTTTTCATCAGATATAAAATTGTTTCATGCTGAACACGCAGTAAAACAGTGTTACAAAGACGCGGACATGTTTCCAATGTTCTGGTCGTATTCTCAAATCAGCCAATGCAGTCAATGAAGTGTATTCATCTGTACTTGGCCGCGGGAAGTTTTATTTGAATTCTATTGTACGCTAACAAAAGGTCAGGCTAAGGTGAAAAGCTGGCTTAATACAGCTTACGCCGAATAAACAGGCATGCATATATCCGCCTCACTTAATCCAAATAATTTTGACGTTTGATCACTCCACTGTTGTTCATCTAGCTTTAAATTAAACGTAGCAATCCGGCTATCAGTTTTAACGCGTTTGGTAATTATAAATGTAATATTACTTCTAAGAGACCGCACGTGTTTAAATTACCTAAGCATTAGACGAAAACAAGCGATTTCTAGTACATGTAGATACATACACATATGCATTGTAGCGAATGGGATATTAACTTGTATTATATTATGTTATAAACATTGCTGATAATTTGCAGTGAATTTATTAGTGCAAGGTAAAGCAATAATATTAAGTAAAGGCGTTATTCACCCAAATGCAACAGATTTTAAGGCAACTAATTCAAACGTTTATCACCATATTAATTTTAGGTGTGAATATTTTTAAATTTGTTGTTAAGTCAAATTTGTCAGTCACATTCCAGTGTATTTTACTGAAGATACGATACGGTGTTTATACACTTCTAGAACGTTAGTTCAATATTTTGAAATGTAGTATGTATTTTTCTCAATAAGTTCAATATAGATTCTGTTCTCGTTTATAGCAGTACCTGTCTCGTTCAAATATAACAGTTAATGGCAGTATTCGCATGATTATTTTGGCATTTAGACGGCTGACGTTTAAAATCTTATGTACGTATTCACTTCATTATTAGACACGGTGTATTGCAGTTGTATGTTTCGCTACGTGCAAGAAACGCTTATTAGTATGCCTATTTACCCTTTGCAAACCTCTTTGTAAATCCGATTGGCAAGACAGAGCAATTGACTTACTTTAACTATCTTGCAATTATGCGCAAATGTATTTCATGTTTGCCTTGTTTTGTTTTTAGTACATGGTCGTATCTTCATGAATATCATTTTGTTGCGCCGCAAAGGTTCGTCGCTTTTCATTCCGTCTTGAAGCTTTAGTAAAGAAATTAGGGTTATATTCTTTAATTGTTTTTTGGCTACACCGACTTTTACACACCGTATTGTCTGTAAAACGCATTTAGCTTTTGTTATTGTACTTTCTCAACTGACTAGGGAACTGTTTCTGTTTAATGTTCAAACTATGTTACCTTCGAAACTTTGGGAAACTTACCTGACGTCAATGGAAGAAGCGTAAATAAGATTAATATGCGCACATTACTATATACTGTACATTATTCTTAGGTTATGTTATTAATTTAAGCTACGCTCATTGAAAACTGATATAATACATGTGCAAAACGTATGGGCCTAGAATAGCCTGTGCAGCCCGCACAGGCTAATCACTAATCAGCGAACACACTTTCCATTTGCATGGACTTTTTCGTTAATATATTATCGCTTCTTAACGATACTACAGTTCATGCGGAAAGAGACGTTCCGGAATAGCATAACATGTTAATACGAGACGACTTTTACGCAATGCATTAAGTCCCGTTTTTCAAAAATACGGCCCGTTTGTTTTACGAGAGGTACTTGCGGCTTCCTTCTGAAAAACAAACATTGTACTAGTAATCGTAAGACCACTCAAATCTGGTCTTCAGCACAGCTCTGTCTAGGAAAATGTGATAGCTCTGTTGATTAATATCCATATTGATAGATCACTGTTATTCTTTATGTATGTTTACAAAACACAACACTTCAGTAAATATAACGCAAGCAGAACATCACAATTGCGGGCTATGGACTCGGTTTAATCTGGATTTAATGTTCCTCTATTTGAAGTGTAAACACAGATAAAGGCGTCTGTACTTTACATGATAATGAGCTGTTAATGAAGTTATCTTTGATGCTCAAAACGACAAAGGGCATGTTTTTATTCCAAAAACCCGCCGTTCCCAGTTGTACAGTTGTTAGCGTTCACCGTTTTATGTCTACGACTTCAAAGCGGCATTCCTTCTCACTTGTTCGGTATTTGTTTGTTTTATTGCCCGCCATTAGCTGTAAACTGTTGTGCCAGCCATTGTAGAATACCTGGCATGCATGTAATCATCATTCTTAGAATAATTTGCATTATTTCATGTTTTGTTTAGTTTAAGGGCAGTAACTCAGTTACTGTCGTAGTGGTTACATATACAGAGTTTTCTCCCGTTCGAAATCCGTTTTTATGAATTGTTTGAAATCGATGTAACGAATGCGTCCCATATAGATGTTGTTATTTATGTTCTTTAAACAACGGTAGTTGAACTTAAAGACGTCGGTGGTCGTGTACGTTGTACATTAAGGATTACTCATATTAGATTTAACACAATTTCAGCGTGACAACATTTCCTGATATGCTTTGTAGCCATAGAAACGCTTAGCAAAACAAAGATAGCGAATACAATAATTTTACCTCTTTGGCGATGCTAATTCGCTTAGTGGTCATAAGAATGTTTAGCGGCTTTGTAGGCGATGCGAAAAATCAAGTTAAACAAAGGCTCTTCTTCAGATTTAAGCTGGCTGTAGATATTAACGAAGAACCCTACAGTAGGGTAGCAATATATATTTATAGTTGACAATGTACATGACCAAACTGCTTGAGTACATGTGTATATAAATTAAACTACCAAACACTTTTTGGAATGAAACTATGTTAATGTTTCCCTTGAATCATAACACAAACCGGCATACTACGATTGTTTAACTCCATGCAAATGCTGTTTAAATATCACGTTTGTATTGTACGGTATAGCGGTCGTTGTGACTACTAGTATTTTAATACAAAAAAGGCGTAACGTACCTCTTACATTAGAATTACATGATCATCTCTCTTACTGTGCCACTACTTAGAAAAACTCAAAATGCACTTGATTATATATTCGGTTGTGCCCACTTAACATTGCCAGGCTATAAACAACTTTTTCATAATTATGATTAACCAAAGCCTAAATCTGCAAGGAAATATTTTTTACAGAAAGTCTCGTTGCCCAACCGAAACCATTTTAACGTTCAACTTGAGCCTTTTCCATTACAGAAGTGGTTAATCACATAGAATCGTTGCACTGATTGCGTGCGAAACGATCGAAAATCTGTTTCATGCAAGTCATGTAATGTAACCGATTTGTTTTGTCAGAATTAAAGACAAGTAATGTCGTCGGTGAAATCTTTATAGCCGTCTTCTAATTGTTTCCGAGTGTGTTTGGTTATGATGTCAATTTTTTCGACAGATGATCTGTTAAAATTAGTTCTTTAAAAGTCTGGCTTTAAATTAAATACAATTGAAGAGTTAAATATGAAGTCAGACAATTTAACTGTACATTGGTTAGTAAGTTTCATAAATTGATATCGTCTGTGCTATTAGACTACTTAGGCAAGTAACTATTGGCAGTAAATTAGTGTATGTTATTTTATTCCCCAGTAAGTCGATTTGAATCAGCATAAATGGACTTTTGTTTACGTTTCTGTTGTTGGTGGTGGTGCTGGCATTGTTGTATTAATTATAAGTGTTTTACCTTGGCGGGTAAATTTTTTATTAACGTGTTCAGACCAATGTCGACCGATTACTTTACTCATTTCATTCCTCGAGAAGTTTCCTACAGGTTACGTTGAATATAACTTAGCATTGTCTGAACATTGTTAAAAAAGTGCTCTTGGGGAGTAACATTCACTGTTTCACGTCTATTGCTTATCATTCTACACATATGCCGCCAGCATGTACCAAGCAATGGGAGACAACTGGAGGTTAATTATGGCAAGCGGTTCGACGCATAATCCCAAGAAACTAGGTTTCTAATGAGAACCTAGTTTCTCATGAGAACCTAGGTTCTCATGAGAAACCAGGTTTACGAAATCCAAAGAAACCAGATTTCTCATGAGAACCTAGGTTTTCATTAGAACCTAGGTTCTCATTTGAAACCCTTAGTTTACGCTTGAGAACCTAGGTTCTCATGAGAAACTAGGTTTTTCATGAGAACCTAGTATCTCATAGACACATAGAACTTAGAATCTTATGAGAACTTAGGTTCTCATGAGAACCTAGGTTCTTATGAGAACCTCGGTTCTCATTCTGAGAACTTAAGTTCTCGTTTGGTATTCTAGGTTTTCACAAGAATCTAGGTTCTCATTTGAAAACCTAGGTTCTCATGAGAAACCTAGTTTCTTGGAATTATGCGTCAAACCGCTTGCCATACACACGAATCAAGTACCGTTTTCGCGGTACGCATATCATACACTTGTATGCTGAGTTTGTGTGCTGAATATCTTATATAACTTGATATTCTTTACGTGGGTATATACTTTGTTTAGTATACAATGTTTAATAAGACCTTGCAAATTATAATATGTATGTGTCAATTAACTTGGTCAACACACGACTTTGAACACGGGCAGTCAAATAAATAAATAAATCAGCAAATTCGTGTACCCTTCTTCAAATTATGTTTGATTTATTTGAACATAACATATTTTGTCTTACCGATTCGTCGATGCCGAAACGTTTAAACTTATAAGATGAGTGAACATAATATTTCATTTGAAACTATCAGCACACAATGTTGGAGATTTCCAAATATATCAAATAAACAACGTATATTGGTTGTCTCAATCAATTAATTGTAAATTGGCGCATGCGGATTTGGAAAGCACCAGTTCGTTAGATGAGGGTTTCCTAATTTTATGGATCATGTTTTAACTTCGATTTCATGTTCGCTTGAACCTAATTGCCTGAAGATGCCATACATCAATCTTTATGGCCATATTACAATCGATTGGATATTTTAGGTCTGTAAAACTCGTTTCTACAAATTTTGATTCCCATGGATAACGTGTTCATGCGAAGTACGTAATACTAAATTACCAATATAATTCAATTGCAAGTTTGTATATATCTAATTATAACCCTCGTTTTCCTCCATGTAAGATAACACATAATTAAGTTTAAACCTATATATAAAAGCTCGATAGTTTTGAAACAATGCATTAATTTAAAACACTTTAAAGTGCTTGTCCTGTTGTAGCAAATATATTAAAATAAGAAATTAAACGCTTTATTTGTCGACCGAATGTATGACTATATAAATTACTGTTGTGTCTGTTACCACAAATTACCAAACGCCTTAATAAGAAATATGCCACACAGCAGTAATATAACTTGTATATATTACTATTAACGCGACTAGCGCCTCCGTACAGCAATGCAAGTGTACGAATTTTGTTAATTGCATTCGTTGACCGTCACAACATATTGCAATGTATTCTGGAATAAACATACTTCAATTAGTAAACATTGCTATGGAATATATAACATTATAAATGTGTTAAGGTTATTGACATTACGCGTAATTATACTGAACCATTGACAATGAACAAATGGCAAGATTCATTCAATAGATAGTTTAAATCAACACTACATTACTTTTACCAATACAAAGTGAAACATAAGTTCAATGTATATTAAACGTGAAATTATGTTAGCCTAAACGAAATGAATGAAACAACATCATTGCATTTACAAACATTCACACGCAATCCAACTATCAACCTCCACCAAATACAAGTCGCAGTCAGTCAAATCGCGTTTCTTCAATAACACATAAAGTACTACAACAGCATTTTGGAAATCTGTTTTTGTTATTAGAAATATTGTTCGATTCTTGTCAGCCACATTAGGCTTCTTGCAGACATTACACGCGACTTATTACTCTCGGAAGTGCTTCAAAGGCACGCAACATCGAGTAGGCGATAACAGTTGAAGGTTTTGGTGAATCTGGAAAGGGTTATTAGGTAAACAATGAACTGCAGGTTCACAACCGATCGGTCAGTTGTAACAGTAACTTCAATGAAGATAAAAAGTCGCAATGGTGTAGTTGATATGGTGTCCGCCTAACGACTGATGGGTCGCGTCTTCGATCTCCAATATTGGAGCGTTCTTTAGATTTCCCCCCATACACAGACAAATACTGGTTCTAGTTCCAGGAAACGGAGCGTTTCAAATAAGCGTTCGGCTTTCCATGCATCGAGATTAAACTAATTTTAATCTAAAGCAAGATTATATTGTCAAAATCCTGCTATTAAAAATAGTACTCAAGGTTCGTATTAGACTAAGTTCTTGTAATCGTAGTATTTTTTTCTTGCTGTGCAAATGTTTGTACACTTGTTTAAACAAGATTTGTCAAAATGATATGAAAACAAGTTTGAATTAATACCGATTATATATATTTTAAACTTCCACATGTCATATAGGAAGCATTAACTACTCATACAAGAAACACATGATAACAAAACGTGAAATCTTGCACAGTCAATATGTGTTCTAAGCCTTAGACACATATATATTTATCACAAAATATAATACACAAGTGTTGCAAAATATTGATAAACACAAAAAAATGCATTTCAGAACTGTATTACATAAATATTTTACAACACTGTATTTCCCTCTCTATTTAAACACTGTATTACTATATTTCAAAGCCTTATTATATGTTAATCAATCTGTATTTGAAAACTTTCATCACAAATAATCAGCACAACTATTACAAACTGTAAAAAAATATGTAACAAAACTATATTGCAATTTTGTAACAAAACTATTTTACAATTATGTAACTATATTGCAACTTTTAAACAAAACTATTTTAAAATTATGTGTTGCTGAATTTAATTAGTTGCAACAAGAGACACTTACTACGAACATGTATTACACAACGAAGTCTTAATACATACGTCGATCAAAGAAACAACGTGTTAACTTTATGACATCAATATGCTATTCTGGGCTGTTAGCTTCAACAACGTCCTTTCTGGATTAATTACTAACACTTGAACAACATATGCTCAACGAAACAAATATTGTTGATGACAATACTACTTTCTGATTCTCCGTGTAGCTTGATATTAAAGAAGTCATTTGGCGATAATTCGAGAAGCACGTGTATGCATTCATTATTTAGTGTAGCCGGTTATAATGTAACACATATGATAGAAAGTATGATATCAGACATCATTTAGTGGCAGTTAATCAGAACTAATTATAGCGCTAATAGTTGTTTAACTATTTACACTTGAAGAACAGCATTTGAGACAAACGTGTACAGCCATCAAACGTGTTGTGTAGCCAAACGGTGACTGAATTTAAACCCCGTTAATGTCGAATCAACCAAGAAGAAAATGTTTAATGGTCAGGAATGGTTTTGTGTATGCAACGTTTTATAGTTTTTTTCTGTGTACTATGATCTCTTATTTAGATTAAAATGTAATAAAGGAGACTTGTACACATTCATTGCGTGTTAAATAACACGTCTTTGGTATTCTTGGCATTATAGCATTGCGTTTGTATGACCTATACATTAACCAAATACAAAGCTAAAATACATCAATTTAGGCATTATGTTTTAGATGTTATGCCCTAGACACTGAAACTGTTTACAAAACATTTGTATTTGCATAAATGGCTTTGCAAGATTGTATAACAAGAGCATTCTGTATTGTTAAACTATGGCTGTATACTTTGATTTATTTTTATGAAATTGCTTTTCTCGTAGAGGTTATATAGCATCCCAAGATCAACATTAGATATATTTAATATATACTACATTTGTCCAGCTCCTTCATAGTGCATACGCATATCGCTTGATTGAGTGCACCAACAGTGATCAGGGTTATTACGTAATTTGTTGGAACTTTAAGGGCATCATCAATTTCGATCTAGTTTTCTTATTTTGAGTATACTATTCTAACAAACACTTAGGTCGCTTCTTAAGACCCTAACACATTTATATTCTGCTAAAATGTAGTTTATTTGGGGCTGCACCAAAAGTTACTGGTTAAAAATATATCACTGAGTGAATTTTTTCATATTACACATATCTTTGAGATACAAGAATAGTACAGATTTTAGTTTCGTTGTCTTTCATACTTGTCAGTATAGTTAACATTAAAGGGGCCTTTTCACGCTTAGGGAAAACTGACATAATTGACAAAAAGTTGTTTCAGATTCGCAAATTTTCGTTGTAGTTATGATATTTGTGAGGAAACATTAATACTGAACATTTACCATGCTCTTAAATAGCCATTATATGCATCTTTTGACGATTTAAAACCAGAAAATTATAAAGCGTTTCAACGCGAAACGAACAAATAATTGGAGAGTTCTGCTGTTGTCGTTACATTTGGTGAAACTAGGAGGATTGCTTATATTAAGTTTAAAATACATTCGATATTGCTAATGGAAGGATGGTCGAGAGGTCTAAGCAGTGAACTTGATACTCTAGAGCACCAGGGGGTCATTGGTTCGAGCCTTGCTAAGGGTTACCTTTTTTATTTTTTAAATTTTATTCTTGATTTTTACTGGAGCTTTTTTATGAAATGTTTACATTAATCAATATAAAGCATTTAATGAAAATCTTCAAAACATAAACAAATCTGTGAAAAGGCCCATTTAATAACCCAAAATATATAGCCATACGTGAAAGGGCTATCGTACACAATTAAAACTAAGAAATCACGATTCGATTTAAAACAATTTATCGTATTTCCTGAACCCGTCTGAAAAATCAGCGTTAATGACTGCAAACTATTTTAATAATGTCCATTGTATTGTGTCATTATCCTTTTACTAATGCGTAACGTGTTTCACATTTTATCCGTGTAATTTAGAAACCATAACCCTATCACATTTGTCAATCATTTCCCTTGATAAAGATTTGATTTACATTTTGCTAACGTGGTACTTTCACAAACATATTTCCATACATATCTCAGCTCAAGATTCGCGTAATGTCCTTGGCATTGGCTCTGTTCGAGAAAACCCTTTACGAGACCATACGCATAATATTTCAATGCAACGCTTTTGAGACTTTGGAAACCCTGATTTGATTTGATTTGAACGTTCCTGCCAATACATTGCTATCAATCACCACATTCCAGGTTAGTGTACTTAACTGGCTATTGTAATCGTTATTCAATTACTTTATACATTGAATGTTTGCAAAAATATGCAAATGCATTTGGATATCATTAACCAAAATATTAAAATGATGTTTATAATACAGCTCTGCTTTGCCTAGTTTGAATCTAGTATTGTGTTGTTCAACTGTTAATGTTACATCATATACACATAATCAAAACTATGAGTATTGCATCGTTGTGAATTATTCGATATGTATGAATCGACCTTGTCCGTTTAGAATTGAGCATAGTGTCTATAGTTTGCGTTTATTAATTTGATAACGCAACTCTGTGTAGAATATTGGATGGTATGTAAATAATGAGCAAAGGTTTGGCTTCAGCTGGTTATGTCCAATGAATTGAGCTAAGATCCCGATAGTTCATGACAGAGTCATGAATCTGTTGTTTTCTTTTTGTTAAGTATCGGCACTTCTCTGATTGATAATACTGCAAGCATTATGACATTACATGTAGTTAAAAATACGTCTTGCCGTTACGTATGCATTGGTAAATAATGCTGATTGCCTACAAACATTAACCGTGATGAAAACATATTTTCCTGTATTTAGTTTAATTTATCATGCTCATTTGCACTTGTAAATGTTATTTTTCATTTTTTGAAAATGATCTTAACACACAAGAGACATGCGTTGTGTCGACTTATTAGGATACTTATAGTACAACTCCAATCATACCTAATAACAATCATAATTGATCTAGCACGTAATTTCTCCAATTATCTTATCAACACATTGTAAACTATATGCTCTTATCCTGTTATTCTCGTCACAAAAATATAAATAATACTTTAATAATATGCTGCCACTGTAAGATACCGTTTACATTCGTCATGAGGTTTAGAGTAGCAGAAGCAACTCTTTAATTGTTTGCATGCATACATGTGCTTAAATGGAAGATATATTTGGCAGGCACTGGTGTTATCCGTAACTCGGTTAAAACTGGTTTTGCAATAAATAGACATTTGAGATAAAATACTAGACATTAAAGTTAATCAACGAGATCAATTGCAATCGTATTTAAATACACGAGAAACATATTGTCAATTCGTGAATGTTTATCTGACACAAGTACATAAAAAAATATTACGGCTGTCAAAGAATTGAAGGATTTAACAGTTTCGAATATGTTTTTGTCTTTCCACGCATTGCGTCAGGTATGTCAAAATCATTCACTTTTTTCTGTGGATTTCTCACATAATTATCACAGATGTATGCGTTTGTAATGCTGGCATGATCTCGAGTTTAATGTAATGAAACAATTTACTACATTTGACGTAATTTGAAACCATGTAATTGTGAGGCCAACATAATGTTTATTTGTTTAATATTGTGTTATAAATACAGCAATTCTATTCAATTATATACCATGAAATGATTTATATGATGGAATATATTAATTAGTCCGTTTAAACTGGTGATTTGATATCATATACATATATATTCACGTTACGTCTAAATAACGGGCTGTCATCAAACTTAATTTTTCGCGTTCTTAGAGGACTAAGTATTCGTGTGTAATTGGTGGGGTTGTTTCATTCAAATAACAGGCCAACAAATATTCGTCCGAAAAATATCGGATTCGCCGAGAGGCTCTTGTAACTAGTGTTAAATCAGACGGATGAGACGCACAGCGTCGTTAATTACTGAAAAACATTATTCGTTGAGAAGGACAATCCGTTTTCGGTGTAAGGTACAGATTTATATCGGTCATCTAATATACGTTCAAGATTTATCATTTGTTGAGTTAGCATGCTTACAATATGGACTGCCTCGCCGACGATTTATAATAAACGTATTCCTTACAGAGATTACGGTTGGTCTGATTAAAACTTTGTTTCCTTATCATTAAAATACATTGCAATACATGCATATATATGTACGTGATGCAACATACGTAGTTATTCGTCGTGTATATGATCCGTATGATACGTACATAGTTGAACGTCGTTGATGAGATCGACATGAACATAACGTGTATTCATTTGTATTATGCAGATAGTGTACTTCAGTTTAAAAAAAATGAACTGGTTTCAATGAAGAACTGTGTCGTTAATACGTATTAAACAGAGGGGTAGAATCGTTTCTTAATACTGGTGTACATACTCCTTGAAGTGGTGACATACCGTTTAAGTTAAATAAATTAACACTTCCGTCAAGAACATGTGTTGCTGTCTGAAAGGATATTAAAGGCTATTGGATTTGTTTATGTTACAAAACTGTTGGTGTGTTTTTGTTTTATCATTACTGATATATGAAAATCCGTAAGACAATTTTCTGCGACGGCATCTAAAATTCATATAAATGAAAATATAGACAAATATTTTATCTTGAACACATAGTGTCGGTTTTGTCTATGTCTATGATTCTATTCCTTTACACAACTGAATGCATTCTATAGCATTCCACCTAAAAGTCATTATTCTCTGTAGAGCATGATTTAATGAGATTTCTGACCTAGACAGTGTAACTGTTCACGAACAGCAGTCGATTCAATACTTGCCCTTGCCAATGTTTTCACAATAATAGCAATTTGTATGTTTGAACTGTTTCTATATACAACTGGTTTTATATTTTTATTGAATCTCATTTTGTGCAGATGTATTAATACTTCCCAAATTGGGAGTAAAAGTTAATATATTAATGGCAATATTAAATATGTGTTTGATTATTGATGATTTCATACATACTCTGTCATATCTCCTTGTGTTGTTCGTTTTCTCTTGCTTTCTAGCTCAATTTAATTGTAACCTTTTGCTTTGCTTGCAAGACTTAAAGTGGAAACAACATATTGACTGTTGCCAAATCAGGACCGCGTAATTGTTTGATATGATATAAAGACGAGCTCTATATTGGCAACAAACAGGCTGTACCAGCAATAAACGCTAGAAAAATGATCAAGGCCATCACGATTATCATACTAGTCTACGGCAACAGTTATGTGAATAGGGCTTACGACCGATGCTTGATTTTTATTAGTTAGTGGGTTGTTTTCATTTAGTTTTGATGGTTTAATTTAGCTACATTTTTTAAAAGTTGAATTAAATGTTATAAATTGGCATTCAATTGTTCAGTACGCACATGTTTGAAAACACAGCGCATTGGACGATTCGCTTAATTCGCTGTTTCCTATAGCAAACGGGCGCGTTTGTTATTTGGAATAATATGACTGATTTGTGATTGTGTAGGATTTTAGCACTGAACATTTAACCACATCATTACTCTCTCCTTGTTCTTTTCAAACCACACACTCAAATTCAAACGCGCACACATACAAATAAATAGATACATGTGTCGGTGACTATATTTATGCAAGTTTTGCAAACCAATATAACATAATGTAAAGTAAGTCAGTCTTTGTTTAAATTGTCTGTATTTATGTTTTCCACTTGAATATAGTATTCATATGAGAAGTTTTTTCAACATATATTACAAACTATATTATATGTTTTAATGGGGACTTAAAACAATTTCATATATCGTCTACGCCGAAAAAACTATTGATTCATGTTAAAGATGGATTATCAATTATTTGCAATCGTTCAATTAGTTGGAAATAGTTATTTATTTCCAGTTGTGTATTCGTCCATGTGGCAAGTTCGTTCGTTAACGGTCAAATATTAGGGGCGTAGTATTAACCTTTCGCGGGCATTCAATACATGCAGCAACACTTTTTAGCATATTAAATACTATGTAAATAATTGGCGACTTCAGCTCAAACGCTAAGATTCAGATGTTTTACTATGTAAATACCAAGTCAGATCTTCATAAAAAATAATTAATAAAAGGCGTTGTCAAATTTAATTTGCAACACATACAATGCATATGTTCATCGAGTATACTGATAGCCTGTTACCGGTAATTATTTTGTACAAAAAATGATATGTTTGTTGCGGTCGTTACTATAATTTGCCATCTCAAAGCTTGCGGACGTGATGTGTAAACATTGCATAATATTTCGAATATTTTGCGGTCCTGCTCACGAGCTCTTTTACGTCAACTACATTTTCGAATAGATGAACTGATCTGTTGTAGCAATTTCTACATGTTAGTCTTAAAACTGTTTATAGTATACGCGTAAAAATAGTGCAACCATTGATTGTATTTTATGTTTTACCTACGTCTGACAATTTGAGTAATGTTACTTTTGTTAACAAAGCTATGTTTCATATCCTTTACATATCGGTTATAGACTTTCATATTTAATAAAATACGTGCTTTTTAATTAATTATGAGTTGAAATGGCATACAGTTAACATATGCATGGCATCATATTATTTGCGCGATAGAGAAGAATAATTATGCGTGTATGATTTGTTGGCATATTCGATTCCATGCATGAACCAAAACAGTAAATATTCCTCCGCAAAATATCGGGTTTGCTAAAAGGAGGTTTCAACAAGCTTTAAATTGGACAGAGTCGACAGGGAGGATCGTTTATTACTGGAAAACATAATTGACAGTGGAAGAAAACCCAATCGCGGTGTTTGCTCCTTTAGCTTTCTGTCGGCCATCAAATACACTTTTACGAATAATCAAAGTTGGGGATGATTTACCGAAAATCAATGGCAACTTATTTATGTATTTTCTGGGGATATTGACTGCCCAGTCCGTGATTAATAACAAACGTATGCAAGTGTCTTGTTTTCCAGGGAATACAGCTGGGCTGATGAGTCCGGGGTATGATGATCAGTATGTAGTTGTGAGTCGCTAATAAGATGTTTATGCACGAAATCGTCACATTGAAAATCATTGCGTGTCTTTTTAAATAAAGATAAAAAATCGGAGGTCACGTTGCATGAAGTATTGTCTCCCTAAATGCTGTTTTATTATTGTCAAACATGTGGGGTTTTTTTTAATGGAAGACGTCGCGTATTTGGTTGTTTATTAAACAAAACATACTCTCTGACCTCATGATGTAGTGGATACGGTGCCCACCTCGCGACCGGAAGGTTACGGGTTCGATTCCCGATCCCGATCTCCTATTAAGAAAAATAATTACTGTTATACCCAGGAAACGGAATCTAGAGCGTATACACAAGCCCGATTATTTCGATTCAAACAAGCTAAAATAGATAGAGTAAAGCTTATACTACATTAATAAGACCTGACCAGAATTTGAAATGCTATTGTATATATACATCATTGCATGTGTTTACAAAACCGAAGGTGTACGTTAGCATTCGACCTAAAGTCATTATGCTATATCGATCTTGCTTAAAAAGGATTTCTGACCGATACATAGTACCGGTTTACGCACGGCATATGATTCCATAATGGCAGGTGTCCATGTTTTTACAGAAATAGCAACTTTAATGTCGGAAATGTGTCTATAAATTTGTATGCATTGGTATTGAATCAAGTTTGTAGTAAACGTAAACTTATGTTTGGTCTTATAAAATATGGGTTCGATTTTTTGATGATATCATGCACACGCTATTAAATCTCTCCGGTTGAATACTTGAAGTAGGAAGAAAATATGTATTGCTAATAAAAGAGGCACATCTTATATACAACGTTAGTCTTAATTTGTTCAGTGTTTTTCGACTTTCCATATAACATTGGATCTTGAATCACAATTGGTTCCATTCTAAGTTAAAATAATGACTACATAAACATATCGTAAATTGCAATCATTAACTGAAATCGCGGAAACTTTTACCGACCTTGCTAATGTATCACGATTTGAATAACCAATAATACACTCTTGCAAAATGCTCAATGAAATATAGTCGATCAAATTGGGCCATGGCAAATGTTATGTAAATACAAATTAATTGTGATTGATGATTTATAGTTTGATTGGCGATTGGTTTGATGGTGTTTTTTTTGCTTTGCTTATGTGGTGTTTTATATTTGCTACAATTTGTTTAACGCAGCTTAGATAAACCTTTATTACACAACCGTGTATATTTTCACGAGATTTGCTATATACATACTCAACGGAGAACTGTACGATATGTCTTTAAAAAAAAATACCTGCAAACACAAATCAGTCATTGTCCCCTAACTATATAATAATTTGAAAACCAGACTGTGTGAATTGAATGTAATATTTTGAGAGTTGATTTTTCAGTTCACATGCATTACCGAACAAAGCTAAGTCTTTGTTTTGTTTACTTCACTTCTATGCATAATACTAACATGAGTGTGTATTAAAAAAGCGAGTTTGATAGTTAACAATGACATAGCTGACGTATACTTGTGTAATATAGGAAGGAATGCAAATTTAACTTCAAGTTTAAACTTTCCGTGGGCCTACGGACACACACTAACATGTATTGCTACATAGGTCATCGTAGCGTTATAGATATGGTGTCTCTATAGTGAACGGGAGGTCACGGAGGCGATCCCCACTGTGGAGGCGTTCTTTAGATCTACAACATAGACAACAAGCACTTCTTCTATCCAGGAAGCGGACTCAATAGCGTTTCAATAAGCTATCGGCATTCGATTTAAGCGGGCTAAAAATAAAATTAAACAAAACTACATGTATCTGTTTTTCCAACTATATGTTATTTAAACATATATAACACTCTATATTATATGCTCCTTTATAGTTTACTATAAACATTCCCCGATATGATTGGCGCCAACAACTAATCTTTATGTAAATTTTAATATAGTTCCAAAGCTTTCGACTTGTTTGAGCGTATAACTTTCATTGCCATGATTCAGGTTCCGTTAAGTCAGCGTGTTCCTTCTGTAAATTCTATCATGTCGGGTATTTTTGTAACATATTAGTTAAAATTTGAAATACCCTAGCGTAATAAAATGTTATTTAAAGTATTTTTATAGTATCCAAAACAGTTGGTTTACTGCTCATAGTTAGAGTCCTAAACAAAGTTGGAATATATGTGAGATGCATATGTATTTTCTAGGCAAATGTGTCCTCTGAGGAGTTCCTATTACTTTATTTAACTGACGATGGTTCAATATCTATACACAATTAAATTGTTATGAATTTCCAACAATGAATATGTCGATCTGAATCGATCGACCATATACGGTCAAAGATTTGGGGCGTAGTGGCAATCGTTTGCGGGCATTACTTTTATGGAGCTTAACGGTGTAGAAAATTGGTTGATGCGTACGTAATGAGCGACGGATCGGCTCCACATTTTTAGGTCTTACTCAAGATTCCCGATAACTGATACATTATGTCAGAATCTTATTAAATATAAAATCAGTTCAGTCAATGTCTCGTTCAAATTGCGACACATTGCATGCACTTGTTTATATAGTCTACATAGACAATTTTACATTTTTTTTATATGTTAGCATCCATTTTTGTGCAGTTCGGGTTACTATAATTGTTCCCTCTAAGCATATGAGGATGTTAAAAAAGCCAATGCATTGAATATGTTTTGCCGTTTTGCTCACGAGATATCACATTGCTAATACTGGTTTGATTTGCTAAACTAATAATTTGATAACTTGCAATGACGACATTTTAAGCCTTAAAGGGACCTTTTCACAGACTTTGGCGTTAGTGTGTCATTAAATGCTTTATATGGATATATATAAACTTTGAATCTAAAAAGCTCCAGTAAAAAAAATAATACAATTAAAGACAGAAAAAGGTAATCCTCAACTGGGCTCGAACCACTGACCCCTGGTGTAAAAGACAAACGCTAAGATCACACGGGTATCCATGCTCATATAATAAATGATGTATTTTATACTTTATGTAAGTAATCCTCGAAGTGTCAAAAATTATAACGACAACAACAGAACTCTTCAAATTATACAATCGTTTTGAGTTGCAACGCCTTATAATTTTCAGGTTTTTAAATCGTCAAAATGTGCATATAATGGCTATGTTAGAGCATGTTTAATGTTCAGTATTACTGTTTCGTCACAAATATCATAACTACAACGATCATTGTCGAATCTGAAACATTTCGTTTTACATTTTATCAATTTACGAAAACGTGAACAGGTCACGGTAAACTGTTAAAAGCGTAATCGAGCCGTTGTCAGATAACTGCTGATTTCATGCCATGCTGTTCTACGTCTGACAATTTATGATATGTTAGAAAGTGTTTGTTGATATATGTTGAATCTCATTTACATGCAAGATTAAACTGTTAAATGCTTGTATATTAATTGAAATAAGTTAGAGGAATTAATTGGAGATTCGATTTAAACTATTTTTAAACCTTAACAGCATAACATGATTTTTCCGATACAGATGAATATATGTACGTATGTATGTTTCGGCTTATGCAAATCATTTCGTTAACCAGGGTAATCAATATTCTCGAGTTCACCGAAAAGAGATTGTAACAAGTGTTGAATTGGATGGAGTCAACTGGAAGCATCGTTTATTACTGGAAAACATAATTGACAGAGGACAAAAATCTGATCGAAATGTTAACACCTTAAGCTGTCTGTCGGCAATCTAATTTACTTTTAAGAATAATCAAAGTTAGGGTTGATTAACAGAAAATCAATAGCAACTTTCTGACATATGTTCTGGGAATATTGACTGCCTACTCTGTGATTTATAACAAAAGTATGCACGAGCATTGTATTTAAGGGATTACACAAAGGCTAATGAAAAAGAGAACGAATATCTTATACAGTTTAAATACACAGTATTGCGGTATTTTGTTGGCGTTTGATTGTACGACAATATTATTATTCATGAATTAACGCGTATGTGATATCATAATTATAATTGACATCGTATTTCGCGCATATTTTAGTAATATTAAACCGTCAATACATAATAAGTCAGGAAACAACGCAACATCACATAACACGATTAGCCTTCGATCGCAAACTTTTAAATAATTCCATATTAAATTTGCCGAGATCTGTAAGCGAGAAATCCCGTTCATTGGTAATAAATGCTTATATATGCATATTATATATACGCATTGAACGTTATAAAAACACTAGTAGAAATAACTGTGTTTTAAGAATTCAACGTTGTATGTTGGTGATAGATATATGAATTAGACGTTCATATCTAATTATAAATCAAATGTACATAATTTTAACCATAATGATAAGTTTTTGGTTAAGTCAAATTTACTTATATTGTAATTGTGTGCATTATAGCGTGTGCACGTGGTAAGCGTATGTTTTCATATTCTAACGTTATATTTCAGCAAATATCTCCTCCAATGTATTACAAATCGATACAGGGTGGTGTAATAATGTGTTTGACCTAGACGGTGAAACGTTTGTGTTTGTATAATAGCACAATACAATGTTCACTGTATTACTTATGTGTTATGTTTTAACTGTGTCTATATGCTGTGATTTATTATAATTGAACCGTAGTTCGTGCAGACATTGTATAAGTCTTGAAGTTGCTCTAGAAAAATGAAAAAGTGTTAATCATGGTATTACTCCTTTAACCTTTTTTGCCCCAATAAATTACATAATTATGCGTTTTCTATATGTCAATGACAATAAGTGAGTGACCTCGATTGTAACCATCCACGAGAACAGTGTCATTTTCAGTGAACATTTTGACATGACGATTATAATAAGCCTTGTATAGCAGTGAACAAGGATTAACCGTTATGTACTGTCTCGTTCGCAATATTTACTTAACAATATAATCTCAAAGGAATCGGTTTGATTGTCTTTGCTGACAGTTTAATTTGCAAAACAAATAAATCCATTAATGTTCATATGACTAAGCAATTGCTTTAAAATCAATTACTGCGTCAATATGATCAACTAAAATTAACCAATGAATAGGTCAGTCATCAAATATATTCCTCACATGCTCAGAGTGACGTTCTCTTCAACAATTATAAGCAAT
The DNA here is from genome assembly GCF_020536995.1 of Dreissena polymorpha. NCBI lineage: Eukaryota > Metazoa > Mollusca > Bivalvia > Myida > Dreissenidae > Dreissena > Dreissena polymorpha. Next base: position 92,994,901 of record NC_068360.1, read on the forward strand.
CCAAGATTTACATTAGACGCGGATTAGCGACATTAACTAATTAATTAGTTGAAAAACACATTTGTTTTTTACTGTATAGCGGTCGTTGTCACTATTTCAAAACAAAAGAGGCGTATTGTACCTCTTAAATAAGCAATGGATGATCTTCTCTCTGACAGTGCCCCTACATAAAAAGCGCTTTCTGCACCTGGATTATATATTCGGCTGTGTCTAGTTAAAATTACCAGGCTATACACACCTTTTTCATAATAATGATTGTCCAAGACCTAAATACGCAAGGCAATTTTTCGGATAGACAGTCGCAACCAAAACCATTTTAACATTGAGCCTTTTCCATTACAGAAGTGGTAAATTACAGAGCACCGTTGCACTGATTGCGTGTGTAAAGATTGCAAATATGGTTTATGCAAGTCTTGTAATGTAACCCATTTGTTATGTCAGAATTAAAGACAAGTGATGTCGCCGGTGAAGTCTTTATATCCGTCTTCTAATTGTTTCCGAGTATTTGATTGAGAACGACTCCCGTTCTTTGTAAAGTTGTCAATTTATTGACAGATATGTTCAAATTAGTACGTCAAAAGTCTGGCTTTAAATTAAACAAATTTGAATTGTAAAATATAAAGTCAGACGATTTAACTCTACGTTGCTGGTTAGTTAGCTTCATATATAGTTATCTTCTGCGTTGCTTGAGTACGTAGGTAAGTTTTTTGTCGCAGTAAATTATTGGGAGAAATTTAATTCCCTAGTTAGTTGATTTAGATAAAAATAAATGTAATTTTTGTTTATGTTGCTTTTGTTTGCGGTGGAGCTGGCGTTGTTGTCTTCATTAAATGTTATTTACCTAAGTGGGTATTACGATATTTTGATATTAATTTTGCAATATGTCATAATTTTATACATCTCTTTCCCGTAAAACAGATTTTACAGACTGGGCGTTAAGTGTCATACCAAATAAGACTTGCAGTCTGCACAGGCTAATCAGAAAATACACGTTCCGCCTAAACTGGATTTCCGTTAGAAAGACGTCCTTTAAAATAAAAAATCAGTAAAAGCAGGCTGCACAGGCTAATCGGGACGACATTTTGCGCACTTGCATTAAGGACCGTTTTCGCAGAGCGCATATCATAAACTAGTATGCTGAGTATCTTAACTTGATATTCTATGCGTGGGTATATAATGTTTTAATTATACAATGGTAATTAGACCATGTCAATAATAACATGTATTTAACTATTAAGTTACTCATAGAATTGGCAAACACACGACTATTAACAAGGGAAGTCACAGAAATAAATCAGCAAAGACATTTACTATTATTCACATTTTTTATTAATATAAACGTAACATATTTTGTCTTACCTTATATTAGATGAGTGAAACACGAATAATGTTTCGTTTGAAACAATCAGCACACAATGTTGGAGATTTCAAAACATTTCAAATACACATTATATACATGTATTGATTTTTTCAATCAAATCAAACTCGTTTTATAATGATGAAATCAGTTGAATATCTGTAATTTTCTGATACGGTCTTCTTTCTCATTTTTTGAAGAAAGAAATATCGTAGTGGCTTTGGTCTCTTAAATCCTTTGGTAAGTTGCCGCATTAGGATTGGGATAGCACCAGTTCGTTGTCTTATTTATATGGGTCATGTTTTAACTTCGATTTCATGTTAACTTTAACGTAAGTGCCTGAAGATGCCATTCATTAATCTGTTCGGCCATATTACAGACCAATGGATATTAAATCTCGGTGAAAACTCTGCTTGTTTATACACAATTTGATTCCCATGGATAACGTGTACATGCGAAGAACGTAATACTAAATTACCAATTCAATGCAATTGCAAGTTCGTATAGAATCTAATTATAACCCTCGTTTTCCTTCATGTAAGATAACGGTAAATTAAGTATTATTTAAAACCAAAACTTTAAAGTGCGTGTTCTGTTGTAGCAAATATAATTTTACAATAAATCAAACGATTGCTTTTCCGACCGAATGTATGATTTTTTAAATGACTGTTGTTTTCTTGCTTTAAAAGGCCAACAACCTGTATAAGAACTATACCACAAAACAGTAATATAACGTTTATATATTAATATTAACGCGACCAGTACCTTGGTACATCTATGCAATAGTACGAGGTTTGTTCAATAAATCCGTCACAACATATTGAAATTTATTTTGTAATAAACATACTTCTATGAGGAGCATTTGGAGTGGAGTTTTTAACATTATAAAAGCGTTAAGGTATTGGCGTGACGCGTAATTTAATACAAAAAGTTGAAATGAACAAATGGCACGGTCCATTAAAAAGTTATGTTAAATCAACATTCCATTATTCTTTACGTATTCAAAGTAAAACATACGTTCAGTGTATATTAAACATGATTCTAACACGGCACGCGACTTGTTTCTATAGACAAAGAAGGAAATCAAGTGTGGGTTATTCTGCAATAATGTATGGGCGGAGCTTAATGTTTCGAAAATAGTTCCGAATACATAAAGAAATATTGCAGTAAAATGCACGTGCTAAAACCCGCTCTAAAAGAAATGTAATAAATGTAGCATGTATATAAATGTAATGAAACAACAAATTGTATATTTGGTGATAGGTGGCATAACCACGCCTGCAAAGAATGTATTGGTTAGGAAACGTAATTAAGAAAACATATATCGCATGTAAGCTTTTTAGTAGCATCAATAAACGTGACATCATTTAGTTTCTATGATGTTTGTTCTCAATGAAAGTGACGTCATTTGCAAAATATTTATGAATGAAAACGACGTAATATGTTTGTACAATTCAATGACGTCACTAAATAATGTAATACACAAGTGTTGTAAACTATTGTTTAACAAAAGTGCATTTCAAAACTGCATTACAACACGTTATTGCAACACTGTATTACACAATGGATTTAAACACTGTATTACAAAACTTTATTGCAAAGTCGTATTTACGTTTAAAAATCTGCATTTTAAACCTTTTTTCACAAATGTACAGTATAACTGTATTACAAAACTGAAATTCACAACAGTTATACACATATATATTTTTGTCACAACTGTTTTACAAAATTGTTTTACTGAACTTTATAAAAAATTATTTAACAAAGCCATTTTACAATTATGTAGTGCTAACATAAATTTGTACCAACAATACAAGACACTTACTACGAGCATGTATAACACAACGAAGTTTTGATACATACGATCAAAGAAACAACTGTACATTTATATCATTAATATGTGAATCTGGGCTTTTAATTTCAGCAACTTTCTTTCCTGATTAATTAGTAAACATTGTAAAATATATTATGACCGAAGAAATTGTAGTTGATGACAATAATTCTTACTGATGGTCCGTGTAGCTTTACATTAAAGAAGCCATTCGGCAGGTGCACAATGCCCACGAAAGAGCCGAAACAAATTACGCGTCGTGCATTTACGTCATGCCGGTACTATATAAAAAAGGCAACGCACACGTATATATTCATTGCTTAATGTAGTGGCTTATGAGATTACTGCAACAAATATGCTAGAAAGTATGATGCCAGACAGAATTTACTGGCATTTAATTAGGCATAACTATAGCGCTAAGACTTGTTAAACTATTAGCAGAATTATATCATGTAATTGACAAGTTCAAATCTATCAAACGTGCTGTGTAGCCAATACATGACGGATGTTCGTTAATCCCCGTAAGTATCGAATCAACCAAGAAGAAAATGTTTAGAGGTATGGAATTCTTTTGTTTATGCGAGGTTTTACTCTGTTTAATATATACTATGAGCTCTTATTTTGATTATATTGTTATTAATGACAATTGTACACATTATCTGTTTGCAAAATAGTACGTCTTTGGTATTATTTTCATTATATAATTTCGTTTGTATGGCATACACATAAACCAAATACAAAACTGAAAGCAATAAATGTAGACATTATTGTTTCGATGTTCTGACCTAGACACTTCAACTGTTTACGGAAACTTTGTATTTGCATAAATGTCTTGGCAAAATTGTATAACAAGAGCAATCTGTATTGTTAAATTATGGTTGTATACATTGATTTATATTTATGGAATTGCCTTTCTCGTAGAGGTTATAGAGCATCCCAAGTTGAACAGTATATAGATACTCCAGCTCCTTAATAGTACATACGTGTATCGCTTGATCGAGTGCAGCAACAATGATCAGGGTTATTACGTGATATTTTGGAACTATTAGGACATGGTCAATTTTTAACTATTTGTTATTGTGTGTATACTATTCTAACAAAAATACTTTGGCGCGCTGCTTAAGAACCTAACACATTACATTTTATATTCTGCTTATATGTATTTTATAGGGGCACATCAGTATTTGGAGCTGAACCAATAACCAATGGTGAACACATATAACTTTATGTTAATGTCTTCAAATAAAACATATCTGTAAGATTCAATTATTATTACATATTTAAGTGTATGTTTTCATTTGATTTGTATTGGTCTGCTTATTGTTCGCTTTTTTTGTTGACTTGGCTCCCCTACTCGTAAGTGTAGTTAAAACTAATATAACCATTTATATATAGCCATATGTTAATGTGTTAACATACATACTGAAAACACAGAAATCCAAATTCAATTTAAAATATGTCGTTTGTCCAAAAATAACCTGAATCCATCTAAGAAATCTGCGGGAGTGACTGCAAACTATTGTCATCATTGGCATTGCATTATTTCATTGGCTGATGTGAAATGTGTTTAAAATTATATCAGAGTAATTTTGATACCTATATCCGTAGCACATTTGCCAATCATGTCCCTTGATAAAGATTTGATTTAAATTGTTAACGTGGTAAGTTCCCAAACATTTTATAACACATTTATTATCTCAAGATTCGCGTAGTTCGCTTGTCAATGGCTCTGTTCGACAAAACTCTTCTCTAGATCATATGAATACTATTTCAATGCGGCGCTTTTGAGAGTATGAATCACCTGATTTGAATTAAACGTCCCTGCCAATACCTTGCTATCAATCACTTTCTTTCAGATTAATGAACTCGACTGGCTATTGTGGTCAGTATAATATTATTTAATTCTTTGAATTAAATCGAAAATATGCAAATGCATTTGGAAAACATTATTCCAAATATTGAATGTCTGTATATAACGTACCTCTGCTTTGCCGTGTTTGATTCTCGTATTGAGTTGTTCACGTGATACTATTTCATTATATACACACAATGCAAATTATAAGTAATATATCGTAGTGAATTCGTCGATGTGCACTAATTTACCTTGTTCGTGTATACCTCGGCATAGTGTCTAAAGCTTGCGTTTATTATTTGATAACGCAAATGTGTGTTCAATATTGGATGGTATGTCATTAATGAACACCGGTTGGGCTTTAGATTTTTACGTCCAAGGAAGTGCGCTAAGATCCCGACATTACCTGACAAAATCATGAATTTAGCCTGCTCGTACGCACTATTTTAAATTAATGTTGTTTTTTTTAATGGTCTTAGCACAAAAGAGACATGCGTTGTGTCGACCTATTACGATACTTATAGTACAATACCAATTATAAATTGATCTAGCACGTACTTTTACCAATTATCTTATAAGCACACTGTAAACTAAATAGAGAATAATAGGTTGGTGACGTGGATGGAGAATGGTAATCTGGCAAGTCGGAGGAATTTATCGGGTGAGCCGAATAATCGGGCTGATTTAAAGGCATGTGACAGGATAAGTGCTCTTATCCTGTTATTCTCGTCGCCAAACTATAGATCAATATAATGCTACCACTTTAAATGATTCGTCTGTTTAGAGTAGCAGAAGCAAACCTGCAGGTGTTTGCATGCCTAAATGTGTTTAAAAGGCACACATATATGACATGAACAGATGTTATCCGTAACTCGGTTAAAACTGGTTTTGCAATAAATTGACATGAACTACACTAAATTGAAGATTAATATAATCCATGAGCCAAATTGCAATCGTATTGAAATAAACGCGAAACCTTTTGTCAATGTGTGAATAGTTATTGCACACAAGTACAAATAACACAATACGACTGTCAAAAAATGACGGATTTAACAGTTTCGAATATGTCTTTGTCTTTTCTCGCATTGCGTTAGGTATTTCAAACATTATTTTCATGCTGGCATGATTTGGAATTTAATGTTATGAAACAATTGACTACATTTGACGTCAATTGAAACCCTGCAATTTTGAGGCCAATATAATGTTGAAACGTCTAATAATGTGTTATTAATATATCCATTCCATTCAGTTATATGCCATAACATGATATATTAGCTGAAATAGTATATTAAGTAGTCAGTTTTAATTGGTGGTTTGATATCGTTAATATATTTACGTTACGTCTGAATAACGGGCAGTCATAACAATTACTTGTTCGCGTTCTAAGAGTACTAAGTTTTCGCGTGTAATTGGTGGGAGTGTTTCAGTCATGTTATATGCCAATAATTATTCGTCCGCATAGTATCAGGTTCGCCGAGAGGTTCTTGTAACTAGTGTTAAATCAGAATACAAACAACGTCGTTATTACCGAAAAAATAAAATTGTCCGGAACAGGAAAATGCAATTTCGATGTTAGGTAATTGAGTTTTCTGTCGGCCATCTAATATACATTTAACAATTATCACAGGTTCGAATGATTGCACGAAAATCTTAAGATATGTGTAGAGTTATGTTGCTGAGCATATTGATTGCCTAGTCTGTCATCTAAGAAACGTGTACATTATGTTCAAGGAGTTTCGGCCTGAATCATAGTTGCCTATTCATAAAATCATATTTTCAACAAAATATATAGCTGTACGTCGTGTTCGTACATATTCAGGCAACGCCCGTAGTTGTTCGTCGTGTATATTATTAAAATGATACTTACTTTGTTGAACGTCGTTTATAAGATCGAAATGCAACTTACCAATATACATTTGTATAAAGCAGACAAAGTTCAAACCTATGCACTCAATTAAAAACATAACCTGTTCTATAATCAAGTATTGTGTCTCTAATACGTACCAAACAAATTCCTAAAATCATGTTCCAACTACTTATGTAAATAATTCTTGAAGTTTATACATGTTATTTTTGTATGTTCAATACTTCCGCCAATAAAATATGCGTCTGTCTGGAATGATATAAAATATTAAATTTAGTTTGTGTAACTTAACCGTTTGTGTTTATATTTTAGCATTTCTAATATATACAAATCTCAGCGACGGCATCTAAAATTCATATAAATGCAAATATACAAACATATACTATATCAAACACATAGTGTTAATATTTTCCATGTCTACCACCCCATTCGTTAACACAACTGAATGCGTTCTATAGCATCCCACCTTAAAAGTAATTATTTTCTGTAGAGCATGATTCAATGAGATTTCTGACCTAGACAGTGTTACTGTTTACGCGCCGCAGTCGACCCCATAATGGCCCTGCCCCAAGTTTTTACAGCAATAGCAATTTGTATGTTTGAACTGCGTCTTTATATTACTGGTTTATATTTTTATCGAATCTCATTTCGTGCAGACGTATTATTACTTCCCAAGTTGGGAGTAAAAGTTAATATATTAATGGCAATATTAAATCTGTGTTTGATTATTGATGACTTCATATATACGGTGTCATATCTCCCTGTGTTGGTTGTCTGCCTTTGCGATCTAACTCTATTTAATTGTAACCTTTGGCTAAGTTTGCAACCCTTAAAGTGGAAACAGCATATTGACAGTTGCAAACATTGGGCCTGCGTAATTTTGTGATACGAGATAAAGTCGAACAATATATAAGTGACGCAAGCATGCCTTCTTTGAATTGGTCAGCTGCCATTTCTCCTTGTATCAAATGTTTATTGTACCAACACAGGAACACAGCGAAAACTTCCAGTTTATACTTGCCCTGGGCCAGTGGACACAAACGCGTATTGCTACATAGGTAGTCGTAGCGTTATAGATAACGTTATATTGTTAATGTTTTGTTCTCTAAAACGTGCTATGGAGCCGTTATCAGATAATTGCTGATTTGGTTCCATGCTGTTCTGCGTCTGACAATTTGGGATATGTAAGAAAGTGTTTGTTTGTATATTTTAAATGGCATTTATATGAAATTTAATACTGTTAAATGCGTGTATTTAAATTGAAATAAGTTCATCGAATTAATTAGTGATTCGATATAAACTTTTGTTAATACCTCACAGCATAACTTGATTTTTCCAATACATCCGACTATATGAATGTATGTATGTTACGGCATATGCAAATCATTTCGTAAACCAGGGTAATCAATATTCTTGAGTTCCCCGTAAAGATTTTGTAACTAGTGTTGATTTGGACGGAGTAGACTGGAAGCACCGTTTATTACTGTAAAACATAATTGACAGAGGAGGAAAATCTGATCGCAATATTTGCTCCTTTAGCTTTCTGTCGGCCATCTAATATACGTTTAAGAAAAATCAAAGTTTGGGTTGATTTACCGAAAATCAATGGCAACTTTTTTACTTATGTTCTGGGAAATTTTAATGCCAAGTCCGATATTTTAATCAGAGGTATGCAATAGCATTGTCTTCAAGTGAGTATATAAAGTCTAATGAATACAGAGGCCAATGCTCTTATAAAGTTTAAATATAACGTATTGTGGTACTTTGGCGGCGTTTGATTGTACGGCAATATAAGTATTCATGATTTAACCCTTGATATCATTATTATGATTTTCATCGTATTGCGCTCATATTTTATTATTATTAAAACGTCAATATATTTATGATTCATGAAACAACGCAACATCATACAACACGATTAGCCTTCTATCACATATTTAACAATGAACACGATTGTGATTTAATTAATTTATTATTTAATTTGCCGAGATATGACAGCAATAAATCCAGTTCATTGGTAAAAAATGCTTACATATGCATATAAAATATTTGCATCGAACGTTATAAAAACACTATAACAAACAACTATGTTTAAGAATTGAGCGTTGTATGCTGGTCATAGATATGTGAATAAGACGTTCATATCTATTTATAAATAAAAGGTATGTTATTTTAACCATAATGATAAGTTTTTGGTAAATGCAAATTTACTACTATTGTCATTGTGTGCATTATAGCATGAGCACGTGTTACACGTATGTTTTCATGTTTTATCTTTATAATGCCGAAAGTATCTGTCCAAATGTATTAATACTCGATACAGGGTGGTGTAATAGTGTGTTTGACCTAGACGGTGAAACGTTTTTGTTTGTATAATAGCAGAATAAAATGTTCTGAACATTACTTCTGTCTTATGTTTGGATTGTGTCTATATGTTGTGATTTATTGTTATTGAAACGGTGTTCGTGCAGACATTGAATAGGTCTCGAAGTTGCTCTATAAAGATGAACAAGTGTTAATCATGTTATAACTTCGTTAACCTTTTTGCGCTCCATTATATTACATATGCCTTTTCTATATGTAAATAACAATCGGTGAGTGCACCTCGATTGTAATTTATCCACCAGAACGGTGTTGTTTTCAGTAAAAAATATTGACATTTCGAATATAATTAGCTTTGTATAGAAACTAACAAGGATTTACAATTGTGAACTGACTTGTTCGCACTAGTAACTTAACATAAACATCTGAAAGGAATGTGTTTGATTGCATTTGCTGATATTGTTTGATGTGCAAAACAAATAAATCCAGTTACTGTCATACGACAAATCAATTGCTTCAAAATCAATTACTGCGGTAATATGACCAAATTAGTTTGTCAAACATTAAATATATTCCTCGAACGCTCAGAGTGGCGTTCTACATTTAAGTAATGTGTTAGCATCAAAACAAAACGCTATCGAAGTTTTTATAAGATGTGGATTAGCGCCATTTAAAGTGATATATATTTTGGCAATATTCAGAATGACTCAAATATTGACGTCATATCGCTTGGTAGGTATTAAGATAACACGACTTACTTTTTATTTCGTTCTCGTCAAGAAAAGCATTGTAAGTGTAATATCAAGGTAATGTTTGACAACAATCATCATTATTTTTATGTTTACGTACATTTCAACAACAACTATTTCCCTGCACAGAATGTTTTCAGGTATTTTGTTTACAGTATTTATTACAGTCTTCTGTCTGAGGTTGTTTCCACTGGCAGAGGCTGACACAGTTTGTCCTTTTTTGAGTAAACAGGCCAATAGCATACGTCCAACCAGAACAGTCGCCTGCGCTTGTCTTTTGAAAAGCATGCGCCGCTGTGGTCCTATCCCACCTGTCAATCTGTCACGTAACATGTCATTATTTTATTTATGTATCCTACTTATGCCCATGTCTCCCGATGTTGAAAAGAACCCCGGTCCCCAGTATCCATGTGGTTCATGTGGAACTGAGGTAAGAGATAATGACCCAGCCATTGAATGTGACTCCTGTACAAATTGGTTTCACATCAGCTGTCAGGACATCAGTCAGACTTCATATGATCATCTTGTTGCCTGTGACGCGTCTTTCTCCTAAGCGTGCTCGATGTGTGATGCTGTGAATTTTTCTACCAACTCATCTTTGTCCGTGGATTCCCTGGAATTGCAACATAGCTTTTTCATTTTGAGTGACCTTCGCACTGACTTACCCGACTCAAGACGACCAAGTACAAGGACGCCAGCCAAAACAAATCGTCAAACTCGTCAAACTTTTTATGAAACACAGTATCCAAAATTAAAATTTATCCTAGTAAATTGTAAATCCATAGTGAACAAAAAGCCTGAATGTATAGCTCTACTTGATCACCACCGACCAGATATTGTTGTTGAACAGAGTCGTGGCTACATAACGATCATAAAGATAGTGAACTTTTTCCACAATGTTTAGGTTATTCCTCTTTCAGACAAGACAGATCAAGCAAAGGCGGCGGAGTTTTTATCCTAGTCAAAAGTTCCATCATCGCCACAGAGCAAAAACAACTAAAAACAGGTTGCGAGATCATATGGGTAAAATTGCTTTTCGAAAAATGTAAACCTTTATACATTGCAGCTTATTACAGACCTAAAGAAGCAGACACCATCAGCGCCATAGAAATAAGAAAATCTTTAGATCTTGCAAGTAGATTAAAAGGAAATCTCTGGATCCTAGGTGACTTCAACTACCCAAAATTCTCTTGGAGTACAGATCATGTTCCATCTTTTAAACCCAACTGTAATTTTGCTAACCTTTATGATGATTTCATTGATTTACTTTCAGATTTTGGACTGACTCAAATGGTTACTGATAGTACAAGAGGCGACAATATTCTTGATCTTTTTCTCACTACAAATCACACTCTAATAAATGATATTTCTTGTCTTCCAGTTATCTCAGACCACCAAATTGTTTCTTTTACAGCCAGTTTTAAACCAAAACAAATGTGTCAAAAACCTAGAACAGTACACTTATATAAGAAAACATACTGGGACGGTTTCAAAGAGTACATTGAGGATGTAACTTATTATATTTTGTCCAATCATTCAACAGCATCAGTGGAAGTCATCTGGGAGAAATTTTATAATGCCATATCCACAGGTATTTCAGATTACGTCCCGACAAAAAAATAGGTCCAACAGTCTCCCTACCGTGGATAACACAGCCCATCAAACGTTTATTAAGAAAAAAGGACAAACTCTATATCAAAATGAAGAAAGAGAAAAACAGCAAACTTAAATCTACATTTTAAAATCTAAAACACCTGATCAATAAGACCATCAAATTGTCATATAATAATTACATTGAATACATTTTAGGTATAAAAGACCAATATGGAGAAACAGATGAATCAAGCTCAAAATGTAACATCAAACAAACTGTTCAGCCTAATCAAGAGCGCCAAACAAGATGCATGCGGTATATCAACATTACATGATAAAGTTTCAGGTACTACAAAATCCTCAAATCAAGACAAAGCCAATACCCTGAACCAGCAATTTCAATCAGTTTTTAGCCCCATGTCCCCACTTACTCTATCTTGCCTTTCAGCCCTGGATAATTATGATGTTCATTTCTCTTCAAGTAGCATGCCAACCATGCCAGAAATTACTATGTCGGTCAACGGCGTTCTGAAGCTCAATTCCAACCTGAAACCCCACAAAGCTGCAGGTCCAGACAACATCAGGCCACTAGTCCTTCAAAATCTTCGTCATCAATTCTAACCTATACTATCTCTTCTCTTTCAGAAATCTCTTGACACAGGTATCTTACCGAAGATTTGGACCACTGCAAATGTCGTACCTCTGTTCAAAAAAAGGAAATAAAGAAGATCCAGTCAACTATAGACCCATCTCACTAACTTGTATTCTTTTCAAAGTTTTAGAGCATATTGTAGCTTCCAACATCACAGCTCATTTTAACAAACATAGCATTTTGTATGACCTTTAACATGATTTCAGGGAACGTCGATCCTGCGAAACTCAACTTATCCAACTTGTTGACGAACTGGCTCGCAATCTCGTAAATGGTCATCAAACAGATCTCATACTTCTAGATTTCAGCAAAGCTTTCGATAAAGTCAGCCACCTTAAATTACTCTTTAAATTACAGCAACATGGAGTTAACAAATCTACAGTCTCCTGGATCAAGTCTTTTCTAAAAGGTAGATCGCAAACAGTTGTACTGGAAGGAGAATGTTCATCAGAAGTCCCTGTAACATCGGGCTTGAAACAAGGTTCAGTACTTGGTCCCTTACTCTTTTTTTATACATAAATGACCTTCCTAACTCTATCTCCTCTCAAGTTCGTTTGTTTGCAGATGACACCGCTGTATTCTTGGCTTTTAACAACTTGCAAGACTGCGCCTCCCTTCAAAATGATTTAGACAAATTAGTACGTTGGAAAAACCTGTGGGACATGGAGTTCAACCCTAGTAAATGTGTTGTCCTTATTATCTCTAAGAAAAAGCATACATTCATCTTCAATTACAGGCTACATGGGCAAATCCTTGAAGTCGTATACAATGCTAAATATTTAGGTGTTTCTATTTCAGAAGATCTTTCTTGGAACAAACATATTACTAACATTACAACAAATGCGAATAAATCTCTTGGTTTCATCCGCAGGAATATTCAAACTAAAAATGAAAACATCAGAGAAGTAGCCTATAGGACCTTAGTTAGACTCCAGGTAGAATACGCTTCCTTTCTCGCGAGCCCACATACCAAATATAATATCGATAAGGTAGAAAACGTACAACGTAGAACAGTCCGCTGGGTGAAATACAACTACTCATTCTACAGCAGCATACTGGTATGCAGACTGAGCTTGGCTGGCAGACTTTAACTGACGGACGTGACCTCTACCGACTGACCATGTTTTATAAGATTGTGTACGGCCTGGTAGCAATCTCGCAGCCGTCATATCTTGAGAGGCCCACGAGGATGACTCGTCATATGCATCCACTCTCACTCAGACAAGTCCACACATCAGCCAACTACTTTAAATATTCCTTTTTTCCTTACACCGTAGTGCTTTGGAACGGCCTACCTGCCTCAATTGTACAACAGTCACACCTAGAGGAATTGAAGCGTTGCCTTAGCCCTACTCTTCTCCCCAGTCGTTCCTGAATGCACGAAACTGTGTTTTAAAACAACTTTTAACCTATAAATACGTTTCTTCTTGTTTAACACTATCACACTTTTTCTTCACCTCACTTTCATGCGTTGAAGTCTCCCTTTCAATGCTTTTAAACCACCTTTATCATGCACTGACACGCGCACATGCCAGTAATACCCGCGAGGGGAGTCAGGCAGTATTTAAAGATAAATAGATAGATAGATTTCAGCGATTATTCATGCCAAGCCTTTTACCTATTTGCAATTAACATGCAAATCCGTTTTTGACATGCTTAGCTCAGAGGTTTAATCCGACTCTTAACAAATGCATAATGTATTGTCGCTGTTATTCAACGTGTGCACTCTTTCGTATGAATACACATGTAATTAATCTACAATATTAGCAAATCGAACAAAATTGCTTGACCCATCTAGATTGTGATCGAAAATATAAAAAATAAGCTTTAGTAATGCGGGTCTGGCTCAGTTATGGATAATTTACCTTCTTTACAGTTTTCGCCCGTTTTGTAAAACGGCGACCATTCATTTGTCATCGTTTGTATATTTAGTAAACTATTGCGTCAAACAGGGACGGAATATAAGTGTTTGGAAATCGCAATTACCTATTATCTACATCCCTACGTATTGTGAATGGTCGTATATTTAATACCAGTAACTACACATTTTGTTCAAATAACGGTTGTTCTGTCATCGACTATGTTATAACGAATGAACGTCACTTTTCATTAATCAATGATTTTACTATTGTACCATTTAATGAATGGAGTGATCACGCACCGCTGCGTTTCTCATTAGTTTGCCCAAAACCTGTTCAGAATGCTACGTCACAGTACGAAACTAAACCCAAGTGGAACGATGAAAACACTGAACGCTTCCGATCCGGCATTATTGGTTGTTTGCCGCTTTTTAATAATAGTGTCCGAAGTATTGATCCTTTATGTAGTGACTCTATTAATAAATCGGTCGAAGATTTTTCTGAAATTATCAGATCCGTGGCAAATCCATTATTTTCTAAGTGCTTTTTGTACATGATAAACCATTTTTCTTAAAGAAAAGTGTCTTAAAAACGCGGATTGGTTTAACGATGAATGTAACTCTGCGCGAAAATTATATTTACAAGCATTACGCCTTTTCAATTTTGAACAAAATAACTCAAATAGAATACTTTCAATGGAACGTAAATCTGCCTATAAAAATAATAATGAAACATAACAATGCAAGTTATAGGGCAAAAATGAAAGAAATTGAACGTCTCAAAAGATGTAAACCAAAAAAAAATTGGAAATATTTTAAAAGTCAACCGAAACCAGATTATAGTGGCATCTCTATTAATACATTTAAAGAATACTTTGACAATTTAAGTAATGGTCTATCTAACTGCTATAATGAAGAAGCAGAATATTTCTGTAAACATCACGATTTTAATAATTTAATTGGTTGTAATAATGAACTTGACCAGCCTATTACCGTCAGTGAAATACACACTGCAGTTAAATCGCTCAAGCGTAATAAAGCTACAGGCAATGACCAGTTATTAAACGAGTACTTCATGAAATGTATTGATATCCTTGCTTGTCATTTATGTGATATTTTCGACGGGATTTTTAATTCAGGGTACTACCCAGAAAGCTGGATGGAAGGTTTAATAATACCACTACATAAAAAGGTGATAAAACCGAGGTTTATAATTATCGTGGTATTACGCTTGTAAGCTGTTTGTCCAAGCTATTTACTACAATACTAAATTAACGAATTGAAAATTTGTGTACGGACAATAACAGTGTTTCGGATGCTCAATGCGGATTTCGCAAAGGGCGTTCAACAGTAGACCTAATTTTTATTTTACATTCTCTTGTTCAAAAATATCTTAATGAAAATACGAGGCGTTATGTAATTTATGTTGCCATGATGAAATGTTTTCATTCTATTTATAGAAATGCACTTTGCCTAAACATGTATACACCAGGTATTGATGGTAAACTATTCAGAATTGTTAAAGACATGTATCAAAAAGTAAAATCTTGTGTGAAGGTTTGTTCTTCTTATTCTGAATTTTTCAACTACGCTGTTGGTTTGCGACAAGAGGAGGTGTTGTCACCTCTTTTGTTTTCATTATTTGTTGAAGATTTAGAGCTTTATTTGCAGTATGACATTAACGCAGGCTTAAGTTAGTAAGATGATATCATTGTTATTTTGTTGTTGTTCGCCGATGATATGGCTTTTATAGGTTAAACCCCTAAAAAAAAACACAGGCATTTAGATCTTTTGTTTTCATATTGTTGCACATTGAGTCTAACTGTAAATATAACAAAAACTAAAATAATGGTTTTCCGAAAACGGGGGGCGTTATTAGCAAACGAAAAATGGACATATAATAGCCATCCAATCGAAGTTGTTGATGATTTTAATTATCTAGGAACTGTTTTTAATTACACTGGCAACTTTTGTAAAAACATTGAATAGGTTAATGAAAGAGAGTCATAGATTGTTTTAAACAAGATTGGTTGCGCACACTTGAAAGTCCAGTTTTATTATTGTACAAAGAATTTAAAATAGAGTTTGAATATAAAAAATATTTAGAAGTCTTACCTCTCAGATTTTACTTCTGTGGATTAAGAATTTCAAGTCATCCATCAAGAATTCAAACGGGAACGTTTAGTAATAACCGCATAGCGAGAGAAGACAGATATTGTACGTGTTGTAAGTCACGTGACGTTAAGTACGAATACCATTTTATGTTAATAGGCCCTTGTTATAACGACATCCGAAAAAAATACATAAAAACGTATTATTTCAAGCGACCTTCAGTATATAAAATTATAAGCCTAATGAAAACATGTTCTAAAGAAGAAGTTATAAAATTAGCCGTTTTTGTGAAAGAAGCTCTTTTAATTAGGAAGTCTATATTGAATGTTGTTCAGAATACGAATACGTCCAACTAAATTGTAATGTTACACGGATTTGATTTTGTGTTTGTTTATTAATTTGTTTTGTGCGATTGCATGTATATAATAAAATATTCCTAATACGAATATCACCAGCTGAATTTTATGTTCCACGGGTTTGATTTTGTATCTGTTTATTTGTTAATATTAATTGTTTGTGTAATTATGTTAACGCAGGAAGTGTAAACTTACTTTTAATAATACTGGATACAAAACTTAGTGAATGTAGTTATGTTATGTAACATATCTAATGTATTCAGTTATTTAATATATTTAGGCATAATATATGTAAGGTTACAAATTGCCTTATATTTTCTGATTGTTACATTTGGCGCCAAATTTACTTCATGTAAAGTTCGTGAGTTATTTCTTTCTATTATAATATAATAATTATTATAAACATAGCATGTGTTGATGTTAGTTTATCTTCCATAAATGCTAATAGCTGTTTGCCACTCTGTTGCACACACACTTTGATTTTTTCTCTGCCTTCATTGTTTTGTGTTTACCCACCACTGTAATGTATTATGTTAGATAGTATGTACAACGTTTATAACAATATAATATCTTTCTTTTCACGTGACCTTTTGATATGTTTATTATTACATGGTTATAACTGACGATGTACTATGTACAAGTCGTAATAAAATTTCTGTTTTGTTCCGTTCCGTTCTATAATATAGCTGTACCAAGAGATTGATAACTTATTTACACATAAGAGTAAATGTCTAGGTCTCTTATTTTCTGTAAACACTAGAAGCAAAATGTTAGCATTAAATTACGAAGGTTAATACCAAATAAATTAAAAATATCACCAGACTTTTAGAAAATATATTTAAAAATAGCAATTATGTTACGCAAATACCCGAAATATCAGTTACTTCTTAACAAAAGGAAGTGTTTTTTTTCAATTTCCTATCAATACAAATAACCATACTAAGGATGTACATAGCATTTGGTATGTAAGTGTATGTGTGTGTGTGTGTGTGTCTGTGTGAAGTATGTTTTTCGATTCATTTGTTTGCAAAAAATATTAATGACAATGCAACATACATGCCATTTTAATAATTAGAGCAAAATATAACTGAATTTCTTTCAAAGGCAGTGTACTTGTTTACAGAAAAATTGTACTTACATGATGGACCAGGTACATTTAAACACACAATCATTATTTATGTTTGAATAGTGTCAATTATTACTTATAACTTCGACAGACTCGTCGAACTAAGCGCACCTAAATAAATCGTGAGATTGTTATACGAGGCGTCTGAATGTCGACAAATACACAAATTGCGACGACTGAAGATATGTATCATCCAATTCAAGTTAAATCTATAGTGACGAAAACATATTTATTGAAGTTCATAAAAAACATATAAATATAGAGATGCGTTTTTTCAAGTTGTTTATTTTTAAAGAAACATCGGTTTTGTTGCATTTGTTTTTGTTTTTTTGCTACTTAGGTTTTAAAAATAGTTGCTAAATGGAAAATTGATATTGTTACTTTAAAAATTCCAGAATAATACTGAAACAGAAAAAAAGGGGATTCCGCCTGCGACTGTAGTCTTGAGATACCATTGGTATTTAATTATGTCATTAGAGTTATAAAGACGTAAATGT
This sequence comes from Dreissena polymorpha, assembly GCF_020536995.1. Taxonomy (NCBI): domain Eukaryota; kingdom Metazoa; phylum Mollusca; class Bivalvia; order Myida; family Dreissenidae; genus Dreissena; species Dreissena polymorpha. The sequence continues at coordinate 93,013,070 of NC_068360.1, forward strand.
GTCGGTAGTGAAAACAAGGCAAAATATCAGCCCTCGTCTCCTCATTAAATCATTTATTGTCAAAAAGATGTTTTGTATTTAATGCGGTACGTTGACATTTATCCGTTCAGAACACATTTATTCCGAAAAGAAGAGTCTACGAGTTGCTGAATTCCCTTTTTTCCGCCTAATATATTACGCTTGTCTGAGTGCGAGAGGAAATAGAAAGACCATCAAACACTCCTTTTGATAATGAGGATATATGTATTAATGTTGCGCGTTTGTGAGTTGGACTTATGTGACAGATTTATTAACTTTTTAACTAAGATAACAAACACTGACAATGCGACTCCAATTTAATGCATTAAAATGGGCAGTGTGACTAGTGTGATAAATTTACTAGTTTGTACATAAACGCAAGTAATTGAATACAATACCCTGATGTAAAATAGAATGCATTGTGTATGGTATGTGTAGCTATTAAGTCATGCGGTTGGCTATTGGACATTAATAATGCGACTACATGATTGCTCGATGCTATCCATGTAAACTGCCAAATTATATATACGGCTTAATTGCCAATCAATTATTCAAAACCTAATGTTTGTATTCACTGGAGTGTTTTGTGGATAGTTCCGGGATAAGTGTGTATTTAGTTTAGCCATAAAACGGCTAAAACATTTTACGCTTTTCCTGTATACTTCCAAATTAGTGACCCAGCTGTAGGCATTATGTTAAGTGTCGATTTGTATGTCATACATTAAAGGCTAGTGGACAAGAATATAGCTCATGACAATAGTTTCAAGTTACAAAACATTTTGAAGAGATGGCTCAGTTTCATTTTTCAAGCATATTTATGTCATTTACTTAATTCATCGGAATATGTTTTGATAATCTACATAACGAAAATTAGCTATGTTTTTCAAGTAGTGAATGCATCGATCAGCCGTTAACTTTCACTGTGGCGTAAATTCGATTGTGTGCAGTCAATAATTTGATAAGGGAAAGCAATGGCGATGACGATGCTTGTATCCTAAATGCTTAAACTTCGCTTCGCTTCATGAAACTAATGAATAATAGTTAATAATCCATAAACATTTTCAACACGCAATCACATACTTATATTTCAATGTAAAAAAATAGTATACTAGATTAAACCACGTTGGCGCAGTCTTACTAGTAATTATTTAGATTTGATATATGTGTATAATTTGTATCAAGTAATACTTTTACACATATTCATGGTATCGACTAATTAGAGAAACGTTTATATAGGTCACAATACGCAATTGATGATATTAAAATCAAAGACATAATTAATGTACTGCTTACTGAAAGCATGTTCACAGAACGCGAATGAAACACTTATGTTTGTAGAAAAAACACTGTTTTAATTATGTACGACTGATACCATAATATATCAATGTTAAGATATTTTGAAGTCGGCCACACGTGCTATTCTATTGCAAATATGTCATTAGAATTGAAAAACCGATATATTTTAGCAATTACGCCATATTTTTGTCTTAAAATGGTGTTCGCCGCGATAATAAACTTTCAAACTAACTTGGCATAATTGGTGATTTGATGCCATGTGTTTCTGACGTCGGTATGTATTATATATTGGTATTTACGGAGCTTTTTATGCCTTTATTTAACAAAACATGTTATTGTCATGTACACGTTAAAGAATATGTGCGTACTATGTATTGGTATGTGATCTAAGTTACTGTTGCCATATTAACAGTATACTGCTGCTAATGTTTGTTTTATCAAAGTATTAAATAACGAGTGCAATTGGTGGGTTTCCCATTCATTTCATTTGACAGAACAGTAAATATTATACCGTAGCATCTGGGTTTCGCCAAAAGGCGCTTGTAACAAACTGTATATTGAACGGACACGACTGACATTGTCGTTAATAACTAGAAAACGAAATTGACAGCAGAGGAAAATCCGATCGCAATATTGGCTCCTTTAGCTTTCTGTCGGCCATCTAATATACTTTTAAGAATAATCAAAGTTGGAATGATTTACCGAAAATCAATAACAATGGAAGTGACTTATGTTCTGGGAATATTGACTGCATAGTCCGTGATTAATAAGAAACGTTTTCACGAGCATTGTCTGCCAGGTCGAAGAGCTGGGTCATCATGATCGGCGAAATGCATTGTATAATCATGTCCATACGCAGATAATACACAATAGATATCACAGTACTCCTATCCAAAAGGCTTTTTACAATGTCTGAGGCACAATGACACCACTTGTACACATTTTGAGTAGGAACAACATACGCAGACTTTCAATAAAGGTATTATGTAATGTTACTATATTAAAATATTTAAATGTTAAATATTACATTATTTTGATTGTTTTATGACATTTACTCCTTTTGTTTTTGTCACAAGCGACATGCGAACGCTGTTATAAGGTGGTTTATTTTTAGTTTTGTATTTTTAATCGTTTGGAAAATATATATTAAGGTTAATGTACGAGGAAAGATTGTGTTGAACTTTATTTTATGTGTTGAACTCATTTTTCATATACTTGTTAAACAATATAGTCAATTGTGACCTTCTAATAATTGTGGAAAAAGTAGTAGTGATGCGCATTAACGTTGTTTTGAGTTAATTGTATATTCAAAAATGAACGCAATAACATAAAAAACGTGGAGATTAAATTTTATTTATGGCATAAACTCGTAAGATGTTAAAACGTATTTTAAAAAAGGTAGTTTTGCCAACATGTATGCAACGAGAAACATTTGATGTTTTTATTAGGAAACATGATAATATAAATGCTTTATCTGGTAAAAAATAAAGAATAGACTATAAGCAAATTTAATAATATTAATAGTCCCTTAAACTGTTGCATGTGGTAAAATATAGTTATTTTCGAAAAAGGTCCGATATACATAATAATTGTGAACTACTTATTATTTGAGATCACACATATCATTGCGGATAACAGCGCAGCGTAATTTAGTGCAATGCACATGAGCAATATATAATGATAACCAAATAGTTCCCTTTACTTTGTATAAAAACAATAATTGCTGAATAAACATGTTGCTAAATAAATCTCCTAAAAACTGAAAATTGTAATTGAATGGGTTGTATGGGTGTGTATTCCTGGTACGTTACAATGTGTGCTGTTGCTGTCGAAATTACAAATTAACGATTTACATAAGCAAGACGTTAAACAAAGAGATGCAAATTATTTCAGGCATTACAATCATTGTAAGTACCCGATGTATATCGGTAAAACACCTGTGGCACCTGCTTTGTGTTTACCTGTCTAAAAGATCTGTAAAGGTTGCTGTGAAAAAAAATATGTTGTTTTGTACTTCCTTTAACTGTTAATTATTTCACCGAATGGCCTAGTGTACTTATTGTAATTTGTACACACTTAGACATGTTGATAGTTGTATGCGTTGCTAATTTTTAAATGATGCTCACCAAATATCACCCAAATACTATAATGGTGTAATCGCCTAAATACTGGTTTTTTGTGTTGTTGTTTGCTCAATTGCAGAAAAAAATTGTTTTCGTTGTCAGTTCAATCGAAACTTTTTCTCTTGAACCTATTTCAAAGCTTGTTGGTTTGTGGGTATTTACAAGTCATATGAATGATTATACTGCTATAATCTGTGTTGATTGCTAGTGCAAACACTTTGAAGCCTTACAATGTTTTCTACGTTCACGTTTACGGTGAGTAAAACTTCGAACAAAAAACAGTTGAAAATAGTATGGCATTTTTAATAACGTTATTCTGATTGAAATACTATGTTTTTAAATATGAACTTTGATTTTGCCTATTTTTCACATATTGCAGCGAGTCTTTTATTAGAGACTATATTTTTATGACATGGCCCCAAAACAGGGATCAAATTGGACATTTTGTAATAACTTCATTGTTTTGAAGATTGGAATACTGTACGGCTTATGGTTTTGAATAATTACTGAACACGAAATTTAAGTCCAGTGTGCTAGAATATTGCTTAACATGCTGAATTTGAAATGCATTTATGTTGTATTGAGTACAAGTGTTTATGTAGCATAATTCTACAAGTTTTCATGTCTCACACTTATTATATTACAACGTTAACATCAACAGTACCTGGCATTAAATCGTTGGTACATGTTTCGCTATAATATAAGGCAACATTTCTCAGACATTGTAACCGCATTGTACCTTTAACGCCAGTGTAAATGAAATGTTAACAGTCGTTTGCTTAATAGCGCAATATAAACGACTTTATTGTATGTTATGCACATTTATTAGAAACAAATGCCTTGTAGAAGACGACGTAACGCATAAGGTTCATGTCATAAGTTATTGCTTACACGACTGGTGGTTTGTTTTATCAGCGTGTGTCGAAGGTTTTATGTTCTATGTTTTGTTTAAGACATAATAAAGTCAATTTATGGAACTTTAACAATTTTGATTAAATATTTGTGCGACTCATGGTGCGTTATTATCGTAAGTTATCGAAACATTATTTTGAATAGTCTTTAGAGAGTTGTATTCTAAAAAATAATTCAAACGCACACACATTTTATTTGAATAGTTTCATGCACTCAAATTATATGAGTCCGTGTATTACCCGTTTATTACCGACATTTGCTTGATTTATTTTTTTATTTTATCCATTATTCTTTAAAAAATAAGACATGAAAAAAACATGAATCATTTGATTGTGTCTGCATTGTAAAGTATATTGTTGTACATAAATACAGTTAAACCTTGTTAATGACTTAACATTTGAACATGTTTAATAAAGCAAAGTTCATATTATAATATATGATTACGAGATATTAATTAAGTTTGTTTCATACTTCATTTCATTAAAATCAATAAAAGTTCATATTTTGCAATGTGGCTTCTTCATTTTAACGCGCTGATAATAACCTACCACACACAATTGAATTTATGTCTCAATAAATCGTCATAAACATTTCACCTTTTATACTCGACCCGTTTCAGCATCAAAGCAACATCGGCTATCAAGATGATTTACGGTAAAATTTCAATTTCAGTCTGAACCATTGCTCATGCGCATTGAGCAAATTTAGCAATACATGATAAAGGGACAACGCCGCCGTTTTGACTGGAGAAAATATTTTAAAAATGATAAAAAAGTTAATTTTACTTTTTAAATGAATTGTGCATACTATTTTGGATCTTCTAATTGTTTTGGCTGTTATTTTATAGACCATATTCTGACACGGTGAATGTATGTATGTGAACACTAGGGAATTCCCATTACTCGGAGAAAATTTTTCCCAACAATTGTATTTATGTCATAGAATGTTAGTTTTGCACCATCTACGCGCTTTCCGGATAAAAGAACAGGACAACATTTGATTACAGAGTATTCATTCGTTACAGTCTGCATGATACTGCCGTTTCATGTCTTATAGAACAATGATTAAGATTGCTTCATTCCGAGCAAACATGGAGCAATGATACTAAATAGTAACTTTTGAATAATTATTACGATCTTTTATCTTACATATTTGTTGTTCGCTTTTTTGTTGAACTAGAATTAGCATTGCTGAGGTTTTTTGTTCACTCTGTTTTGTAAAATGAATGGGAACGACACGATTAAATATGATTGTGTATATAAAAACGTTGTGTCCACAACTGTAAGATCGAGTGTTTTATCCTTTAACTTATGTGAATATTCGCTTAGCATAGTATTGGAAAATTCTTTTAAACATAAAGAGGCACATTTTGTGGTGAAGTTATTACGGAGAACGGTCCGATTTGCATAATGCGCACAGGGAGCCACAAAACGGTTTCCTCGCGTATGAAGCAAATAAACCCATAAACATTTAACCTATACCAATCCGGTCTACCGTTTATTTCTCATTAGATTCGTGCCAACGTCATTTCTGATGAACACGTACATGGATTGATTCCAGCAAAGTCGTGTTCATACGGCAACAATCTGCCATCGGTGATTTAAACGGGAGACGCAGTAACGCTAAATTCACGGCATTGTCTGTCTGGACCAATACAATTCCATTGGCTTGTACACGGCTTTTACTCATTCCCTCTCGCGGTATCACCAGGAAATACTTGGCCGCCGTGCTGTTTTCGAATTTATCTCATTTTCCGTTTGGAAAACATTATCCGCTTTCATTTGTATAGTGGTAATTAAATCAGGATGTTGGATCTGTTGAATGGATATACTCAGGTGCGCAATGAGCCTTTGATTTTGTTGTGGATCGTTAATTGTCCGTTCATGGATTTATATTTATCTTAGCATGTGGTTCTACTAAGTTATATTATTCTGTTGTAATGGGAACTTAATTCCGGTGTTAATTGTGTATATCGATTTGACTTGTTGTTTTCTTTATTTCACTATTTTATTAGAAACCTAGACAATGATTTCAACAACACGTTAATGGAAAAATAAATCGGAATTATTTCCGTAGAAATAGTTTTTGCACAGTATGAAATAATTTCGCACAGTGAATATATCTACGGAGAGAAGTGTACAAATATATGGAAATATGTGATAATATACTCGTTCGTGTAATGCCATCAGTATGGATCCTATTAGGATACGCTGGACAATACCGTGTCTTGCATTGGCCTCGTTCATTCGAGGAGTGATGGCACTTGTGATTGTAAAACAACTAGGTCCCACTACAGTGTCAACCAAGTACGGCGACCTCCGTGGAGCGCTTGTAGAATTCCCTGCGGACGCTCGCGTCGGACTGCAGCCGGTCGAGGCCTACTTGGGCCTCCAGTATGCCAGCCTCCAAAAGGGCCGCCTAAGGTTCACAACCGCGTCGAGCCCGAACGAGCGGTGGTCTGGCGTGCATTCCGCCTGGGACCAGAAGCACGTTTGTCCCCAGCAGATCCTGAAGGAGAAACAGCTCCTACGGAACCTGCCGCAGGGCACAGTTGAATGGATGACTCGGAAAGGAATTTTTACTAGACACCAAACAGAGGATTGTTTGAGCCTAAATATGTATGTTCCAAAAAGAGGTGAGGACATCAAAATGGTTTCACTATTTATGGAACGGTTGTTCAAAATACTCGGTTACGATTGACATAAGCAATCATAACAGCTACACACGTTTCAGTTTCTTTGAAATTATTTCATACATGTGTTAAGTTGATGATTATTTAAGTCAGTAATTAAACAAAGCCTGCGTGTAAGGATTTTCTTTTTATAAATCATTATAATAACTATGAATACATTCGCGTGTTTAGATTGAATAAAGAAGTTGGTAATATGTAGAAAAACATTAAAACAAACGTATTACACATACATGATATAGATTACCGTTATGATTCATAAAAGACAACTAAACACTAATACAATATCAGATGCGATTTAACAACATATGGTTGTGGAGACTACATAAATATAATAGTTGATAGTTGTAATCCAAATGCTTGGCTGCAGCAGTGTACATATTGTTTTGTCAGACAGTTTTTCAACCAGTTTGAGGTGTGCTATTTGCTTTGTGACGCAGTAACATGCAAATTCATATTGCATGAATCTTTGCAACGCCGCTAGCGATATCATTCCAGTTCAACCCTACAGTTTTCCAGTACAAGATGAGATAACTGTGATGGTCAAAACAATCGATATGTTCAAATTATGGTAGTTGTATATTCCAGTTTTCATTTTTTATTCGCAATTTGGTCACGTTGCTTTCTACTTTCAACATTTTCTTGTTGTTTATGTAACCCACATATTGCATCTTACCACTGCATCTGCGACGGTATGATGAAGCATTCATAAGGACATGTTCCCAACGTATGTGCATTAAATTCCTAAGAACTTTTTATAATAATTTTCAATTTGACACTATGTTTTCAAATGAAACATCAAACGTGTCCATCTGGTTTGCTTACAATTAACTAATTAAATATAATTGGAATTAACTACGAGTATGTTTTACTTTGTATGCACACTTGCCTTGCGTTTTACTTCTTCGTTTTCCCCTGCCAATATAATAACTGAATTGCATACTTTATTAACCATGTTTGTCTGTGTGATAGTTTCGCTGGCTGTGTGGTTTGTATTCATATGCGTAAATACGTGTTTAATGCATTCAAGAATAGAAACATTAACACAGAAATGACTATAAAACAATTTCCTAGCTCCTATTATCGAATTAATTGTCTTGCAACCGTTCCCAATTGATGGCTTCTACTATCGAATTAATTATCTTGCAAGGTTAACCAAATACTTGCTTCTTATATCTAATTAATTATTTAATTTACTATGTATCTTTAAAAAAAGTCAGTATACTTATTTATTCTGTTGACTTCCAAAGTTAGGATTCTGCAAAAAAAATACCAAAATGCATGTTTGTTATTTAATACGTACACATATTCACATGCTATGCAAGCTATAATAATGTCGATTCAATACATCTTTTTCTAGACGCAGTAATAAGAGCTGCATTTTCTTATTGCGCTGGACAGGAACCACACATCACAGCAGAAACGTCGACAATGAACACGCACTTATACTGGGCAACAACAATTTAAGTTTCAGACTATTTCTAAATTGTTGTCAGTATATCTTTTACCTACATTTTTAAATGATTGAATGAAACAGAGTCATGCAACATCTCAATTTGTGAAGAAATATATGCTTTACGTAAGAGCCCCAGTTGAACTTAATCAAGCATTGGTCTGCGTGACAAGATTCTGACATCTAAAATTGCGGCAACATGTTGAGACGTTTTAAGCTGCCAAAATATAAATCTAAGTGGTTTATTTGAATGATGGAGATGTCGGGGGAAAGTCACATTTTAATACACACCGTAGTTTGAGAAAAAGCACCTAATGGTATTATGAATAAATCAAATGTGTACTTACCCTGTATAGAAGGCTTGGTATTCGTGAGGAATCATGCATGATAAATAAGGCTGATACCACGGCATTGTGATTGACAACATGCATTATGTTTATATCTATTTTATATGATGGTTTTATGGTGCGCATTCATGGTCAGTAATATTCTATTTTGTGATTTTCTTTCCATGAAGTCCATAACAATTAAGCGGCATCGATGAACACCAGATTTATACCATACCTACCGTCGCCATTAAACAATAGGGCACTATATTCGCTCTTATATAGCTTCCGCCCAACACTGTATCGCTTTCACCATAAATTCTAGCCGATATGGTAAAGATATGACGATCACGGAATAAATAAAGACGATGACAATTATAATGGTTCGCTTAATGTAGGATTGTACAGACCAGACATGTTTTATGCATTTGATATACGACACGAATGTCGTAACATGCTCATACGAGAAAGTGCATTGGGAAGTATGTTTGATATGTCTTGAAAGTCGCGTTTTGTTATCAGAGACGACATTCAATTTACATATAGCCCATTCTACCTGTAATGTAATTTGATTTGTTATTATATACAGGTATAATGCGGTAATATATATATATATATATATATATATATATATATATATATATATATAAACAACGCACTACTATACATTATATTTTGAAATGTGTATTTGTTCGATAACTCGCAATTTAATTTCCAAAAGTTATTTAAACACTCAAAACTTTTATGTATTTTATTAGTAAGTATGACATGTTTTACGTGGTGTATGCTTACTTTTATACAGATGTTACTTATGAACAAATATCTTTGTGCTTAATGATAGAAATAAACGTGCATACATTTTGAACAAAAATTGAATAATAAACTCACAAAAGTTATACATACTACATAACACATAAGCATGTATTACAGTCATAAATAAGATATAGGCCTAAATATCTCATCGAAATATTACATGGATGATGGCATATAGGAGGCATTAACATATATTCTGATAAAAGCGAAAACAACTATAGCATAATGCTCAGACGTGTACAGGATTAATCTGCAATGTCGTAGTCAAATGTTTTACAGTATGTCTGACTCTTTTGGCATAGCGGGGGTTCATTATACAAAACCTGTAATGTAAATTACGTGTATTATTTACACTAGTCAGAACCCGTTTCCATAGTAGTGAGTTCCATTTTAATTACCAGTAATAAGGAAAAGGGGAATGCTGATGGTCCAACCCTGTGCGAATGTCATTAGTGATAATTTTAACACGCGTGTCGGTACCGTTCCAGTTAGCAAGCATCTTGCAAACGGTATTGAACGCTTTGTTGTGAGTAACACGAACTTACCAGAGGTGATGATAGAAAAGTCAAACAGCCACAGGCTTATTACATTCGTCTTCTGAAAGAAAAAGCATACCTCTACAATTGCGTTACCGATAGACCGAATCTAGATTTGTTAAAAATAGCCTAAATTCGTTCGGTGCAACTATTGGTGGATCAATATCTTTGTTTTAATCAGTTGAATGCACAACATATCATTAAATATATGTGTATTTATTAAAACGCTTATCCGCTTAACGCATATTATCAAAAATCTGTGTGTGCACGTATGTATTATGTCACGCTTAAAAAATATAACAGTAATTTATATTGACAAACTTTTAATATTTGGGCCGTGTTCTGTGCAAAGGGTGTTTAATGCTTATGCGAAAAGTGTCGTACCAGTTTAGCTTGTGCAGCCTGAACAGGCTTATCAGTGACGACACTTTCCGCCTAAACTGGACTTTTGCTAAGAAGAGTCTTGCGTTAAACGAAACAAAACATAAAAACGGAAAGTGTCGTCACTGATAAGCCTGTGCTGGCTGCACAGGCTAATCTGAGATGACATTTTACGCACATGCATTACACACCCTTTTCATAGAGCAAGGCCCATACTATTTAGCAAATAACATGCTTGTCGTCTATTACAATCAACACAGAACCACATAAATCGTGCGTGCGACATTTCGTGACTTGTATAAGTGTCTTATTTGACATGTTTTGTTTATTATTTAAGACCAAATTAACACAGATTACGTCTGCCAAACATCAAGCCTAAAAGAGCTTTCATAATGGTACGTAGGTGATGCAAATTTACATAGGTTCTTAGTCTGAAAGTTTATTTTAGTTTAAGTTACCTTTGACGCATTTTGTAGTAAAGTGTACTTTCAATTGTTCCCCTGACATTTCTTAACAGGGAAAATGTGTCTCCGGCAAATTATCAAGGATCTCCTTAACGTGTGGTTCGGTCTTACTCAAAATTGTACTATTTGAGGCATTCATTAACATTTTATTGAAACGGTCATCTACAATGGTTAAGTAATTTGTAAAGTAAATCGCTGAGTTGCTGATGCCAAAAATGAATCAAGCCCATTGATAGACATGTGTAAAGTGTTTATCCGATGTGTTTCCGTGTTTATCCGTTGTATTTCCGTGTTTATCCGATGTGTTTCCGTATTTATCCGATGTGTTTCCGTGTTTATCCGATGTGTTTCCGTGTTTATCCAATGTGTTTCCGTGTGTATCCGAAGTGTTTCCGTGTTTATCCGATGTGTTTCCGTGTTTATCCGATGTGTTTCCGTGTTTATCCGATGTGTTTCCGTGTTTATCCGATGTGTTGCCGTGTTAATCCGATGTGTTTCCGTTTAATTGTAACCTATTTTCATTAGAGATTTTATTAACAAAAGGTAAACAACAAATCGACTTTTGCAATCATACTTAGACACCATCGCCGCTTACAAAAAGAGGCTGTGGTATGCCTGAATGGCAATTACAATGCTGTAGGTGCATCTTCAAATACATTCCATGAAGATTTCCGGATTTATCAATGCTTCTTTTTCTCTCCCCAATATTATGTATTTGTACATCCTTCATTTTTCAGATGAGGTACTGACATCAACTTAAGTAAACACATCTATAGACTATCCTCGATGTGTCTAATATATTAATCGCATCACTGGCAGAAACGCCGGTCACATTTAATTTGTTTTTCCCATGTTTAATTCGTTAAACGTTGGACTCGTGCAACTATGTTAAATATGAAAGAAATGTACACGGTCAGCTTGTAGGGTACGGAAATGGTAACAATGTGGATTTGGCGCGTAAACGCTTTAGATGTTATCGTGAGAAAATCTGTAATATGGTTCTGTGGCACTGAATACCCAGTTAAAACCCATTATTTTGTTTCACGTTGTATTAAATGTTCCAATGTGTTTAGCGAAGTTTAAAATATCCTAGTATGTGTTGTTTATAGTGCTTAGTTGGCATAATGTCACTGTACATATGAGACGCATTCTGAGAAAAATGGGCTTAATGCATGAGCGTAAAGTGTCGTCCCAGATTAGCCTGTGCAGTCCGCACAGGCTAATCAGGGACGACACTTTCCGCCTAAATTTGATTTTTGCTAAGAAGAGACTTCATTTAAACGAAAAAGGTCATTAAAGCGGAAAGTGTCGTCCCTGATTAGCCTATATGGATTACACAGGCTAATCTGGGACGACACTTTACGCACATGCATTAAGCCCAGTTTTCTCAGAACGCGACTCATATATACAGAACATCGTAGTGATAATGATGCGTCTCTTCTCTTGATGCCATTGGAGAAACATGTTGTTTACAATTAAATAACTTAATTTCAGTGTCTTACATGGTAATTTCACTTCGTGTTGTACGTTCTCCGAAATATGCAACACATGTGACAATAGTGTATAATGATGTATTAATTTAAAAAAAATACAAATTGCAAAATATGTTCCATATTTGTCTGGCTTAATAAGTTGTGTATTATGCTGATTTGTTCGTTGTGGAATTACTTTCATACAACAAAAACTTCGTCCATGTTAAAATATGTAAACACCCTTCTGTAGATGTATCAATACAAATTATATGCCTTGTTTATGATAAGGTACTTTGCATATCGCAACAGCAATCCAAAACCAAGTCTTATTCAGGCTGGACACATCAATATTCTTTTTTGTAAATGCATATACTTCGCTTGCCTTAACTTTATCACAGTACCACATAGCATTCAAAATTCCACACAAGTTATGGCGTTTAAATTCGCTTCGTTAAAAAACACATAACATGTGCATGGACAATTTAACGTTAAGTAATTATCAAATATACGCATATACAAAATCATGTTTCTTTTTCTTCTTCGATGATGTGTGTAACCAATTTGATTAATAATTGATTATTGATATCACACAATAAAAAAAGTATAATGAATGCGCTTTTAAAGTCTTATCGGATTACTCGAATACTGGAGGTGTGCAACTCTTCTTGTTGTAAGAAACAATTCATGAATTCTGTATTATTCTTGTTTGACTTTAAGAGACTATGCATATATATTATTAATCACTTAAATCCTAACCTGAAGGTTCATGTTGGTCATTGGAAATTCATGTGAAAACAAGATTATTTTAGGGTTACAGACACGTTACGATAAATAAGAAGTTGTATAGTAACTGTTTGATTGAAACATATTATTGAATATTCAGACTGTATATATGTACATTATTCATTCCATTACATTTAAACCAGCCTAAGGGTTAAATGCTTTTATATTTATTTATTTTTTACGTATGATAATTACTTGATTAGGCGATCGGACTCTTGCCTTCAACAATAATTTGCAAAATGTAACACTAAATAATTGCTTGAACATTTGTCTGAAGTTTCATTTTCCTCGTTGTATTGTTTAAATGTCTTATTGCAATCCAAAGCGGGTAAATAAATTACTTAACTGTATGTTGTAACTGTTGAAGGGTAAACAAATACGCGCTTTGGCTTTTTTTTATTGTCTACTATGTTGTGAACAGGGGATGGATTAATAGTAAGCATACTTAAAAAAAAAATAGGCAGCGACATCCTTAATTAAACATAAGTTCAGCTTGCAAAATGACAATATTAATTAGAAACGTTTTGTTAAGACATAATAATGTATCAGTGGATATTATCGGTGGACGATTTACAAAAATTAAGTCTAAAAGTGCCGCTGCTCTCTGACAACCTAACGTTTGTTTGAGTTCAGTCAAAAATCAAGTCTTAAATCATGTTTCTGAGTGAGAAATAATAGTCCGCCTCAAGTAACATAAACGTAAAATGTAGTAATATATATTGGAGGAAAATGAAATTGTCATATCTAATCAGGGAAAATGGCGCGAAACTGTCAGGATGTTATTTTTTGTAGATTTCAAAAGTAAATGGAAGCCTTTAATGTAAAGTATTCCAGAAAATTCATATCTTAACTTTTGAAAAGTTACAACATGTGGTTCCATTAAAAGCAATCGGCCGATATTGTTTGTATATTTATTTTGCTATACGTGTCTTTAACGCATACATAGGTCATCAGTAACATTTCATGCGAATAAAAATGCGATCTGGCCTTGATCGCGACCTACCCATTAATCACTGGCCGATGTAATTGCAGACTGGAACGAGACAGACAAGCTGCCTGTTATGGTGTTTGTTCACGGGGAGTCGTATGAAGTGGGAACAGGAAATGCATACGACGGCAGCGTGCTGGCGTCATATGGCGGCGTGATTGTAATAACCGTAAACTACCGGCTTGGCGTATTGGGTAAGTTTGTCAAATGCATTTTATAATATTATCCGACAGATGTAAGAGTGTCATGATTTTTTACTAGTGCAGTTTTACGTATCACTTAAAACGCCTGATAATAATTCGATTTTAGAACTAGACGAATGACAAACATAAAATAAACGGTACATGTCGGGTTTATCTGAGCTGAAAGTGCGCATATTTTTCGAAATATTTATGAATTGTGTTCATAACATTTAACCACACGGAAAGTGGACCGTTGGTTAAACTGGGTTTAGCGGGATCCAAAAACAAGCGACTAGGTCAAACACAGTCAAAGCTTTTGAACACCTAAAATTTAGTCAACCAATGGCAAAATCCATATCACTAGGTCAAGTTAAATAAAAGCATGTACAAACTATCAAGGCCATACGTATCGTCCAATTTGCACGAAACTTGGTAAGATCGTAAAGGTATGTTAAAATCATCTATGTATCTGGAACAAAATTAGTCTGGTAAACATACTAGGCCATTTGGTAAAATTAAGTAAAAAGCTTGTTAAAACATTCTAAGTCATTAAATTAGTTGTTTTATGACATGAGTAATTAAGGAAGCTTCGAATAATGCCAACATGGATATTGTCAGGTTTTCAAGGTAGTGTAAAATTCTCGTTTATTAACTTGCTAATAGCCCAACCAATATTAAACAGCGCCGATCAATAACTATTTGTTGTGCTAGAATCGATGAATATAATGACACATCTTTGGATTATACTTGAAGCCAATCAAAGTAGGGTCAAAGTTATTGTTTCCGCATCTTTAAGAGGAGTTTGAATGAAGTCATTGCTGTCAGCTTTTGAATGTATGGAGCTTTTATGCAGACCTTCTATTCTGATTACAGTGGTAATAACATTCAATCAAAACAGTGATCTCATGGTTTCATTGTATGGTCATGTTTATTGCACTTTTTAAATTAATGGTCCTACTTGGGCAAGTATTCCAAATAAAAAGCATATGCATGTTGTGTTGTTTCGTGTTTACATCTATAAATCAAGTGACGCCACTATGTCTGTAACGTATACTTATTTTGCCAAATTTTAAATCAACAATTTACAAATCTAGCTGAGTCTGTAAGTGTAACTCTACCATTTCTAGATTGCTCGTGTTATTAATCAGAGTGTCCATTGCTCCTAGGAGAATCGTAAGTCTGCTGCCAGCCAGTATGTAATAATGGTTTCTCTTTCCCATAACCAATTTTCGACTGTTGACATATTGACCCATAACGGTGCGTGGCGCCTATGCTTATTGGAAACGGATTAGTTGCACTGTACATAGCATTGAAAATAACGCAATAAGCAAAGACCGGATTTCGAAAATAGATTGCTGGGAGCATCCTAATTTTATTTCGATGTCTGGGGCGAATATAACTTTTTTCGCGGTCATTTGTTATGTGTGTGATTTTAGAATAGTGTGTACTTGCTATACTCTAAACAGGTTTCATTTAATGCTTTTAATTGACCATTTCACGGTCGTCACCCCAACCAAAACAGATAGTTATGTTTAATATATTGTTGAGGCACAATCACAGATAAAAAAGCGAATAAAAGTCGATAAAACAGCACATCCAGATCATTGATATTTTAGTATTATAACGCATACTATTGCATCAAAAGTACAATATTCTTAAAAAAAACAACATTTCGCGTATGTATAAATACCTTAACACACAGGCCTTTGCTGGTTGTATGACTACGGATAAATTGTAAGAGCAATACATGTTGGCATTGTTTTATCTTTAAATTTGTTAAATCTGAAACGTGTAATATATTAACCATGGCATAGCTAGATTATATTCAATTATATCTTAGAACGCTGTAAAATAAATAGACTTGTGTTTAAAAATAAAGATGAATGTATTATACAATTATAAATTTATGTTCAATGTAATTGCTCCTAATAGTTTTAATTCAAAACACCCCACTGAACGCAATATGTTTTTACGGGAGATCAGTGTAACACATATAGACATGGATTTTCCATTCGTTAATTAAGCACGCTTAACGTAAATATATATTTGTGTGTGTGTATAAAGACAGCCAGCATCATACAAGAAAACTGAAACCCTAAGTGCGTACATGTATATCAGCTAATAATCCGTGTAGGTAAGTTAAGATTATAGTTTACAGTTCATATAGTTTGCTACTTTGTTAAAAACTTGTAAACACCGAATATGTTACTATATTGGTTGATGTATGATACAATAGCTTTAACTTGTCCGTTAATAAATAGGTTTTCCTAAATAAACACTTTGCGCAAATTAATTGTATGCGTTGGTGTTAATGTACATATTGTTAACTAACGATACTAAGGATATATATTCAAACCAGCTTTTAACGTATTGTAAAGTAACGTCAATATATACACAGTTCACTTGTGATAAGTTAACAACAGTAAAGTGTAATTGAAACTTTATTGTTTACTGTAACGCATGCTTATAATGATCAACGTGTATCTAAAACGCGAACACTATTATCAACTTACACTTAATATTGCTTACTACACTCGTTTCACATGACTGTGATTGTTATTCATATTTTGTTAATAAATAGCACTTAATGACCTATACTCGTGATTATTCACACATAATATCAATATTTCAAACTTAAATACAAGGAATAAATTAAACAAAACCATCAACGAAATTTCACACGAGGTGCATATACTTTATGTACGGACTTAAACTCTCATTAATGTAAAAGAACATGCACATTGTTGAAATTTCTAACACGACACGTGCCAAATTTCATTTAAACAAAAAAGAAAATCGTCTATGGGTTATTCTGCAATAATTATGGGCGGAGCTTATACACTGAAAGCACGCGCGGTGACTAAGCAAAACATGCTGATACATTTTCCACCAGCGTAATAATGCGGTAATGCTGTTATTGAAGGCGAAGATCTGATCGACAGGACAGCCGAAAGTTATTTTTATGGGCTGAACTTCACATAAAATAGTACACAAGAAAAATAAGATACATTGTATAAATCTTTAGTAAAAACCGTGTTAGAATCGAAATAATTCGTGTACGTTTTAGTTTGTTGTCGAATAACCCACGGCCGGAGGTTTAGATGCGTGGTTTCAAACCACTAGTGCTTTGCACTCTTGATTAAATCCCTACGCATCTAAA
Organism: Dreissena polymorpha; assembly: GCF_020536995.1. Classification (NCBI taxonomy): domain Eukaryota; kingdom Metazoa; phylum Mollusca; class Bivalvia; order Myida; family Dreissenidae; genus Dreissena; species Dreissena polymorpha. Next base: position 93,030,666 of record NC_068360.1, read on the forward strand.
CCTCCGGCCGTGGCTTATTCGACAACAAACTTTAACGTACACGGATTATTTCTTAATCAGCACTCCTCTGTGAAAATGACTACATTTAATACCACAAACAGAGATTGTTTCATGTAAATTTACAGAGTTGGATCGGGTACATGTAAAACTGTTAATTAATAATCAATGTAAACTTTATCCGTTCTTATATATGTACTTATTTAAGATTGACACCATAAAATGCTGGCATTAACATCGAATATTCATATACTAACTTCAATGTGTTGCGTTTGCAAAGGAAATTTAGTTTAGTTAACAAAACAACAACAACAAGTTTATAAAACGTCAAGTAAACTTTTTTTAAGTGCTACAGTCAGCCCCAAAACAATCAAGATATATAAAAGTTGTTATAATCTATGATCAAGTTTAATATTCTAAAGAAATGTTGGTGTTGTGTATTTGTTTATGATGTATATAGGTATGTGTGGAGGACATAAATCGTTCATCTTGCAATTAAAGTTCCCACATATGGGCCAGTGTGTCTAAGTCACAATTAGAACAAATCAAGGACGAGACATGTCTCAACCTTATTCATTGACAAGCAACTGCTGAAGGGCGATAATCCCAACCAGAATCAGATTAACCCTTTGCATGCTGGGAAATTTGTCGTCTGCTAAAATGTTGTCTGCTAAATTTCTAAAATTAGCATTTTCATCAATTTTTTTCAAAGAATACTATCTGAATAGCAAACAGTTTGGATCCTGATGAGACGCCACGTTCTGTGGCGTCTCATCCGGATCCAAACTGTTTGCACAGGCCTTCAAAATTCGGTTCCCGCACTGAAAGAGCTAACAAATCTGCAGACAATCCATAATTAGTTAAAATTCAGATTAGCATTATGTAATTGATTACAACTGTTTTAAGGTAAGTTGTAAAATTAAAAATATCGGTCATTAAACAAATATTGTTTTTATATCAAACTTTTTACTTGATTTGCACAGATATATAGGTTGGATAAATGTATTGAAATTACTTAAGAATGTGACCCAATGTGTACCCAATTGAATTACCTTAAATAAATATTAGCAGGTTTTAATAAGAATTTTTCACTTGATAATGTTTCTAGATTTTACTTACTCCATATATTCCGAAGTTGCACATGGTTGAACTACGATTAGATTAGGTGTATTAATTAAGGCCAAAGATTAAACATTGCTGATGATGGTATTAAAACACATCATCCGATTCTTATTCTCATTTATTAAACTCGTTTTTCTTAATTTTAGATGTGCTTTTTTGATTTCACATTAAGTGAAGCGATTTTTGTTGAAAAGTGTATTCAGTTTAAATATTGAATTAGTGATACAACTTTTGTAAGAAATAATTAATATGTTAGGATAATGTAATAAACCGATAATTGACGTCGGTTTTATTGGGCGTGTTCATTAAATGAGCACCAACTATTTCATTTCAAGTATTCATTATCATAGTTTCATCATAAAACAGAAACCTGAAGAACAAATGCTACCGGTATGTGTGTTTTATAACGCGCTGTTAATTTAAAATTGTTGCATACATATTAACACGTATATTACCAAATAGTATTGTTATTTACGTGGATATCAAAATTAACTATTTTAGGATTATGACCGTGAATGCAAGATTATTTTGGGATGGAGCATTATTTGTGTGGTTGATGTTTCATGATTTATGTATAATATAAACTGTCACGTTGTTGAATTTTAAGAACCAGAACTAATTTTCCAACGATGTTTAAAGGTCGTTATTAATATTTAGTTTGTCAAAATACTAATGGTGTACCATCGTAAATAATCTAGTTTAATGTTATTTTAATAATAAAGGCCTTTCGTGGAAACGGATAATTCAATGTGATGTTTTTAAGATTACATGATATATATAGATCAGACGTTTTCATTAAACAATAAACTATTTCCAAAAAAACTGCATCTTGTTGTTCTTGTTTATTTTATTTTAAAGCGGCGTATTTACAGAATACTTATTTTAAAACGAATGTTTTTACGCATATAATTTTATTTAATATATAAACACGAAGCAGGAAAAAAACACGTCGTTAACGTTGGAATTGGAATCTTTGAACATACCTTCCATACTATTTCAGGCTTCCTTCAGACCGGCGACAAGGAGGCGCCGGGCAACTACGCCCTCTGGGACCTCATTGCCGTGCTATATTGGGTCAAGGAAAACATTGTAAAGTTTGGTGGCGATTCCAAGCGGGTCACCCTGTTCGGGCACAGTCACGGGGCGGCCTTGGTCAATCTGTTGCTCTTTACAAACGAGTACGAAGAAATGCGACAGGCCTCTCATGGTAATATGTTTCAAAGTGGTTTTGTTATTTCAATATTTCGCCATATATAACTTATGTCAGTATTGTATGTGCTATCAGTTCAACTAATGCCAGTTAACGGCAGGTTATGAGGTTAGTTTAATATTGATTTTCCGAAGCATTCCTAGTCGAAAAGTTTTAAACTCGGACATTATGTTCATATCGACGCAAACTACTTAAAGTAACCTATTTGAATCGGAGACAAGTGGCGAAAATCCGTAGAAATATTTCAGTGAGTAACAAAACATGCGGTCAAAAGGTTCATTAATTTGCTGTACTTGAACTCCAGATGTGTTTTATATTAAATCTTATATGTGTTTTTAAAGGGAGTTATCTTCAAAATTTAATATTGTTAACTAAATTTACAACCAATCGAAAGTATCGCACCGATTGCTATCATATCAACACAACGTGTTCAATAAGATCAATTGAGTCGTGTTCTGAGAAAACTGGGCTTAATGCATGTGCGTATAGTTTCGTCCCAGATTAGCCTGTGCAGTCCCCTCAGGCTAATCAGGGACGACACTTTCCGCCTAAATATAATTTTCGGTTATGAGAGACTTCCTTCAAACTAAAAATACCATAAAAGCGGAAAGTGTCGTCCCTGATTAGCATGTGCGTACTGCATAGGCTAATCTGGGACGACAATTTTCGCACATGCATTAAGCCCAGTTTTTTCAAAGCGCGGCTCAATTGTATTTTTTGCAATCATTCAACAGCATCAATAGTCCGAGAAAATGGTGCCACTATTGCGTTAGTGTAAAAGTAAACTTATTTGATGGTTTCCAATCGTGGGTCCCAATTGTATCCTACGTTATGGCTTTTCCAAGAAACCCTATTACGTTTGCTCTACTGCAACCTTTGTAAACAATGTACGCTGCAAATGTTGGACCAAATTAGATTTCCATACTTTTGGTCGACCGTAATTGGCAACTCTTTATTCTGTAGGACCTATAATTCATAATGTTTCTGGTATACTTAACAGTGGATATTCAGCTACGGGAATGGGAATAAACAATTACAAAAAACAACGTCACTAGATTAAAAATCGATTTCTGTTGATTTTTTTCAAATACGAACTGCGTTGTCAGCACGTTATACGAAGCCGCTTAAATAAGCTGTCCTATGAACATAATACAATTTATTATGCCCACGCTTTTCGGGGAAAAAGTGGGGATATTGTGGTTATCTCCGTCTTCCGTCCGTCCGTCCTGGCCACTATCTCCTCCTACAATATAAGCACTAGAACCTTGAAACTTACACACACGGTAGCTATGACCATATGTGCGACTCTGCACTATTTGGAATTTTGATCTGAATCCTGGGTCAAAAGTTATGGGGGTTGGGGTGGAGCCGGGTGAGAGATTTTCACTCATTTGTTATGTCATTTTACATTAACTTCTTCATTTCTACACCGATTTACTTCAAATTGATACTGAACCTCTCTGATGACAATACGGTCAATCTCAACTATGCATGGCCCCATTACCATACCTGGGGCGCCCCTGGGTCAAACATGCGGCGTGGGGATACGCGTCGGCCTCTGCCGCGCAATTTCTAGTTGCTGATGTATCGTTGAACTTTTTAATGAAACGTTACTTTGTATAGACATAAACATACATACATACAATAACTTATAAACGCATTTATTAATTTGCAGTATACGATGGCTTTGGTAAATAAACTAACCTATTCATGATGAAATAACTTAAATGATATATGATGACAAAAATCGATATGATACGTTGAAAGAAGGCCCTTGTATGCACATGTTTTCTTAAGGACTTTCAGATTGATAGATGGTATCAGTGAATGACAATTATGTTACCACAATTTATGAATAACCGTAAAGGTGTGTGTTCTTAATATTGTTATCCCCACGCTTTTTGAAAAGCGTAGGTATATTGTGGTTATCTCCGCCGTCCGTCTGTCCGTCTGTCTGTCCGTCTGTCTGTCTGTCCGTCCTGGCCACTATCTCCTCCTACACTTTAAGCACTAGAACCTTGAAACTAACACACATGGTAGCTATGAGCATATGTGCGACCCTGCACTATTCGGAATTTTGATCTCACCCCTGGGTCAAAAGTTATGGGGGTTATGGTGAGGCCAGGTCAGAGATTTTCACTTATTTTTATGCCCCCGGTATGGTGCATTGGCCATAACTTTTGCAATATTGAAGATAGCAACTTGATATTTGGCATGCATGTGTATCTCATAGAGCTGCAGATTTTGAGTGGCTAAAGGTTAAGGTCAATGTCATCCTTCAAGGTCAAAGGTCAAAAACACAAATCCAAGGGAAGTAATAAGCATTAAAGGAAGGTAAGTAAATAACCTGCCAAATGATATGAAAAAAATTAAATCAAAGCGGTGCATAGAGTTACACAGTAGCGACGCAGAGATGTATTTAGTATTCAATTGTTTGTGTTAACTCATCTGTGAAATGGTTTAGCTCATCCATCTAATGTTAATACAGGGATTATTAAATATAGGCGCAAAGCACCCCCTGTACGTCGATAATCCAAACTGTGTAGGATAATTCAAACTGAAGAAAAAATCGCGACAGAAATAAAGACTCCAGTCATTTATTTATGAGAACACGATTATTTAAGGTATGATGTGACATAATAAACATTTCTTTTTGATAAAATGTTATTTTCCGGATACAATGCGCTAAAAACCCCATAATAATCAAAAACAATTACATCGAAATAAAATGAATATTTTTGAAAATCTGGAAAAAGTAAATGAAATTGTCGAAAGTTTGAGTCCAAAAACAATTATAAGCGAATATTTTTTTTATGTTTTAATGCTTGGACTTATGTATTAACCTTTCATATATGTATTTAAAAAAATTGATTGCCTTAAATGCTCGAAAACGCAATATATTTGTATTTGTTTGGGACAAGAATATACAAATTGGATAATGACCTAACTAGTGTATGGATAATTCCAAACTAACATTAGGAAGTCGATGAATAATGACCAAACTGCAAGATGATTTATGTAAAGCTCAATAAAAATAATGACTCTTGTAAAATATTTCGAGATTTATTTAATTGCTGACAACAAAAACATTGTAGCACATTGTTAAACAATCTTCATAAAAATGATTTTGTTTTCTTTTTATGTAAAACAGAAGATAATTGAAAACTACAAATGTTATTATTTTTGCTAATCCATAACACAACTAATCATTACGTAGAAAAAAATAAAAATAAGAGAACTTACCTTAGATGAAACAACCGGCAATTATGTTATCGGACAAAAATATATGCTGATATTACTCCACAAAACATAGATGAACAACATCAGCAACTCGCTATTTAAAATGGCACTCTAAAGGCCCCATTTATTGTCCAATCTACTTAAAACTTGGTCAGAGCATATGGCCCAATGATATCTTGCACAAGTTTGGCAATGGTTCCGCTTTGTTTAAAGGGGCCTTTTCACAGATTTTGGCATATTGTTAAGTTTGTCATTAAATGCTTTATATTGATAAATGTAAACATTGGATCTTAAAAGCTCCAGTAAAAAATCAAGAATAAAATTTAAAAAAGTTTTAAAAAAGTAGCCGATACTAGGACTCGAACCAGTGACCCCCGGAGTCCTGGAATGAGTCTGAAGTAAAAACGCATTAGCCCTCTCGGCTATTCCGCCGGCATACACAGTTTAAGTATTTTATACCTTATATAAGCAGTCTTCGTAGTTTCGTAAATTTTAACGACAACAACAGAACTCTCCAAATTATTCAATCGTTTCGCGTTGCAACGCTTTATTATTTTTAGGTTTACAAATCGTCAAAAGATATTATGGCTATATTAGACTATGGTAAATGTTCAGTTATACTGTTTCCTCACAAATATCATAACAAAACGAAAATTTACGAATCTGAAACAACTTTTTTTCAATTTTGTCAATTTACCAAACCGTGAAAAGATCCCTTTAAAAGCATGGCTGCATGGTGGCGTGGCAATTTTCATTATATGGCTTTTGCAAAATCTGATTAACACTATAGAAGCAATATGCATTGTCAAAACTTCATAAAACAGATCATTAGTTCAAATGATATCTTGGACGTTTTAGAAAATGGTTATTGTCTGTTGAAAAATATTGCCGCCTGGGGGCGGGGTATTTTACTTAATCTCCATAATAAAAACGTGTTAACACTCTAAAAATCATATTGAAGTCCAATTGATCATCAAACTTGATGAGAACATGTTTTCTAATGATACATGGGCTGAGTTCGAAAATGGTTGTGGTCCGTTTAAAAGCGTGGCCGCAAGGGGGGGGGGGGGGGCAGGGTATTTTTGTATTGTATGGCTGCAGTACAACTTTGTTAACACTCCAGGAGTCACATGTTTATTGCAATATAAATAAAACTTAGTCAGAACACTTGTTCTCATCACTTGTCCGTCTAGTTCGAACATACCTCCGGTATGTTGAAAACATGGCCGCTAAGGGGGCGGGGCAGTAGTCCATAAAATGTGATAAAGTAGACTTTTTGACGCTATATTAGCTACACAAATTAGGTACTCATCATGAACATTTGTCATAAAATGTATCCCAATAAAATTGTGGCTGAGATTGAAACTGGGTCATGCAAGCTAAAAACTAAGGTAACCAGGTCAAATAAGAAATTATGTAAATACTCAAGAAGACACATGTCCAATCTTTATGCATCAATTCGCACTTTTCCAGACCAGTCAGTTCCTTTGGGTCTTATGTGAACACCTTAGGGCCGATGGTCCCATAGTTTTATTGTTGGATTAAACAGTCGCATGTATGCATATCTAGACCCCAAATAGAGAATGCATTAACTGCAATCTGCCGTGTTAATCTCATTTCAGATTTATTCACGAACGTTATCCTGCAGAGCGGATCCGCCTTGAGTACTTGGGCGATGTCGATCGATGCGAAACGCTGCACGCACATGCTGGCACAGAAAGTCAACTGCTCAGTCGCGATTAATAAATATGACAGCCACAAGCTAGTGGAGTGCTTGCGGCAGAAATCTGTCGACGACCTCGTGCGGAACGTGCCCGTTACGCCGAAGTATTTCACGTGCTTCGCGCCAAGTATCGACAAGAGCATGAACGCGAAGAGCATGTTCCCCATGGGAAAATCGCTCGAGGAGCTAATCGAGCTGCGCAATTCCAGGTTCGCCTCGATCAAGATGATGGTTGGTGTAACACGGAAGGAGGCGTATTCGTACCTCACACAGGGCGAGATTGAAAACGGGATAACGGAGATACGGAGAACGCAGATCATGCGGACGTACGTTCAGAACATATACATGTACAATCGTCAGCAGATTTACGACGTGCTTGACCACGAATATAAGCAGTACGAAGGGGTGAGAGACAATTTCTCGCGCAGGGACGAGATCATGGACATGCTTAGTGACGGTCAGTTTAAGGCGCCGTTACTAAAGATGGCGCAAGAGCATTCCAAACGGAATGATACCTACTTGTACTCGTTTGCGTACTCCACGCAGAGCGAGGACTACTCCCATTGGTCAGGTGGAGTCCATGGAGACGAGTTGCCCTATATATTCGGTGCTCCACTGGTCGGCGGACTGTCGCCATTTCCGTCGACGTACACAACGCCAGAAATTGAGTTGAGCAAATTTATGATGCGCATGTGGACGAACTTTGCTAAGACTGGGTAAGAGTAATTGTTGAACTGAACTAAATCCGAAAATCCAACAATACAATTCACTTGTATCGGACTGGATTAGTTGATACAGTTGTCATAATTGTTTAATATACACACATGCTTAAACAATAATGTAAGAGATACGTACTAATTTTTTATTAATTGCACATTAAGTTAGAATACCGATTGGACGCTTGAATAATACCCTTTCACAGTGCGCCATGATGGTTTCTAAAAACAAATTGTATGTGTTTATGTTCAGTGTGCATACAGTTACACAACCAACGCGGAGGCAGTCAATTGTATTTTAATGTTTATTATTTGAACATTATTTAAAACAAATAATGCGTATGTATGTCCGGTGTGCCTACCGTTATATAATCTTTGGAACAGAATATTATTGAATTGTACCCGCTATTAAGGATAATTAACGTTGTCGAACTGTGAGACTTTACATTGTTTGAATACCATGCTACATGAACACACGTTACACCTCTATAATATATATAAAGCATCCACAATACGTATGTTAATATATAAAACTATATCGAATAAAAATCAATTTTGTATTAAAACTTAACGACCGGATGTCTTTCAGCGACCCGAATCTACCTGAAGCAGGCGCCACCAACAGCGGTAACCCTTACTATCCGGAGGAACGCTGGCCGAAGTACAATATCAGCAAACAAAGTTACCTGCATATAGGAAATATAGGTAATTAAGATTGTATACATTTGGTTGCGGACATACATCAAATTACTGTTACATATGGAATATAAAGGAAACTTATGTAATGTTCATGACACACATTTGTAACTTTTGTATTCGGTGTTTTGTGATTATCACTTTATAAACAGGTTCATGTGTTCATGTTTAGTTTATACAACTGTACAGTTAAATTACTAACATAATATGCAATATCAGTCCAAACTATTTACTGCACGTAGGAAATATGTGTAATATTGGTTTGCATAAAAAGATTCGTAAATAATACGATGTGTGATGTTGATTGTAGGCAAATATTACGGTAATTGCAATTATAATATCCATAGTATTAATTCACTAACATGATCTGAATTTACGTTGGATAACTAATATGGATGGTACACGTATATAAAATATGTATTGAATATTTTATAACTCGCTATAGGAACTAAAAGAACCAATAACGTTACGCCCTAGAATGGTTTCATGCAGACCGACAATAGCTTTGGTTTGAATTTCAAGAAAACATCGATATATTAATACAATCATTATAGATTTACCAGAAACTGAAATTAAGTAAGTAAGCGTATTAGTTTACAATTTCGCAAAGAACAACAAGTAACACGAGTATGAAATAGTGTTTATTCCATTTAAGATCGCAAAGGCTCAAAGGTGAAGGACTTCTTTAAAAGCCGGGAAACAGCATTATGGACAAAGTTAATCCCAAAACTCAACGAGCCTGACAACAATACGTCCGAGACTGGGCACCAGCTGGAAAACGCTGAAGACATGTCGACTTTTGACGACCCGTCGCGCTTGATTACGCAGTTCCGGTCAATATTCCCGTCGCCGCCGCCGCCTCCATACACCCCGCCAGTTACCCCTCACTCAGTGACCCGGGGTACGAGACGGAGACAAAAGAGATCTCCACAAGTGACTTTATACTGCCGGTGTCCACTGAACAAGTGGAAAGTAACGAGAGACAACCTCCCATTGTGGTAGCATCGGCCTCGGGTCAAATTACTAGTGATAGTTCAAATGTTCCGTTAAGTGTAACAATAGCGGTAGGGTGCTCGTTACTTTTTCTAAATTTCTTAATTTTTGTCGGTATGTACTTCCAACGAAAGAAACTCACGAAGATGCGTCAGCGTCGATGTGTCGACGTTTCTAACGCCGCCAGAGACGCAAGAGACGCAAGGGACGTAAGGGACGTCCGACTAATTAACGTAAATGATAATCATGATATGTACTCTCAGAGGTGTGAACGCTCTGATGTCACTATAACGTCACACCCTCCGTCAGCGATGAATCATAAAGCAATGCCGGCGTCGGGGTCTGACGGACCTCATGCTTACTCTACCATATCAAAACCGTCGACGAATTCGGTCGGTTATACATATAGTGCATTATCACAGACAGTTTCTTCACCTATGCATACAAAAGAGACGCCGCCACGCGACGCGTCTCTCAAAACGCCAAACACCGCCGTCAGCGGCGAGAACGCCGTGAAAACCTCAAAAGAAAACAACGCAATACCACGCGCACACAATTCATCCCCATCCCCGGAACCAATAAAGAATCCACAGCCTCGTGTGACATCAAACAATGCAATCACCATCGTATGATCCTCGATTGAAGCGGACGTTTTTTGTTGGTTCAGTAATTATTTTTTCCAATATAATATGAGTCGTGTACTGCGAAAACTGGACATATTGCATGTGCGTAAAGTGTCGTCCCTGATTAGCCTGTGCAGTCCGCACAGGCTAATCAGGGACGACACTTTCTGCCTTAATTGGATTTTTGCTAAGAACAGACTTCATTTCAACGAAAAATGTCATAAATGCGAAAAGTGTCGTCGCTGATTAGCCTGTGTGGACTGCACAGGCTAATCTGGGACGACACTTTACGCACATTCATTATACCCAGTTTTCTCAGAACGCGACTCATAGATATCAAAACTTGAATATATCAAATTTCTGAGTTTAGCAATTTATTTAGGATATTTTACTATTTGTGATAAGTTTCTCTTAATCTGAGTTCGGCGGGTCGAGGATATTAGTTTATTTGTCTGAATGTGTTTTTTGTTTACATATGCATGCGTCTTTAACGTTGGCGAAAACGTCGCTAAAAATATTTCGGAAATAAAAAACTGCACTTGATTTAATTTATTTATAGGGTACGCACTAACGGGTCGTTTATGTCTTAATTGCTGTTTAGAGAACATTTGTGTGCATATTCATTGAGAACGGGTTAATTTTGGTCAAGTTTAGGGGCAATGTCTCGATTTGATAAAAATGTTGTTTGAAATAGGGAGACTGAAATATATTCAGGGCCATCGAATCCGGTTTGAGACCCCCAAACTTCGTAGAAAAAAATATGAATAATCAATCTTTGGAATTGTGAACAAAATATATTTACCTAATCCTACGTGAAAGATATATCTTTATTATTTAAAGATATCAAAGGTCAAAACATGTCTTGCCAAAATATATTGACGTTTTATAAATAATATGCGTATTTAAATCAAAATGTGCTGAACAAATCACGAAGCATCTCATTTTTAATAAAGTTATGAATAATCAAGTTTTATAGATCGTACATTTAGTGATGTGTATGTGCTACTGCTAACACTTTTCGGTCACTTTGCTCATCATAAGCTTTGTTATTGTTAAGTTCATTATAATAAAAAATCAGAACAACAATACATTCTATGTTACATAATATACAACCTAATGTTGTGTTATCTATTAACCTTATGAAAGTATTAATATACAAAATCGCGAATATGCAGTTGCGTGAGAACGATAAAGTAGCCTTTTCAAATATTGTATTTTGTGTATTATCTCTCATATAAAATGAAATTGTAGTTTGCATGTTCCATTGTTTCTCTTTTATTAGTGTCAGTATATAAACGGTTCCCCCACAATCCTTTGTAAATAAACCATTCCTATGACAGCTAGATGGGGCTACCATCCAAAGTTGAACATTAACACACACATTATGAACACCATTGTCCATGTTTGAACATGATACCGTTGACTTCAATGCCATTGTAACACATACAAATTTTGTATACATCAAATGTGTGCCTAGTTTTTTTGGTTACATTTTGTGAATCGGTTTCAATCCTTTCCTTTTTTATATCCTTGCTTACCTTTTGATTGGTTTTGTTGTTCGTGCTTTTGTGTACTTTTCTCACATAACGGCGAGCACAAAAACATCTTCTATAAACGTAAATTGTTTAATTTTAATTAGCACATCAATTGATTATATTTATTGTTTGATTTAAGAATAATTTTTTAAATAATTAAAGTGACCGTGTATATTTATGTTTATATTTATGTTTTGTTTAAATAGGAATAAAAAAAACATTTATACATTTAAATATGGGTCTGAAACATATTTATTCGACAACTCATCTTATATAAAACAAATACTTATATACAACTCTATGTAGAATCGTTTGCTATGTCATACTGAAAATGCAATACATACTTTCAATAACCAATGCAGCTCATCTTCATTATGTGTTCAAAGTATAGCTCGACAAAATTGGGTGCCACTCATGAACTCAAAAATTATACGCTTTGATTGCTTGTTATGTTTTGTTTTGCTTTGTACTCGTTTTTCAAGAGTTTCCATAACACAATACTGAGTCGGACATGCTTCAGTAGATTGAATTCGCTGCTATTTCAGAAAAACATATTTTCGGTAACGGTGCTTTAACATATCCCTGCATAACAGTCAGTGCCAGATTAATGTTGGCAAGCTATAATTTACACTGGTTTTGATATACTTATGTATGCGTTGTGTTCAGAAATCAACGCAAATGTGAAAACATATAAAAATTTGTATAATAAGAGACAATTAGCGAACTGAATGTTTGTATTACTAAGTGTATTCCTTTTTTGAACATCAAGCGAACGGTTTACAACCGTCGTACTATTGTGTCAAATCTTTGTTTGTAGATTTAACATGTGCGATGTTTATTATATCATGATGTATGTTTATCTAAATTTGTTTGGAATCGTTTTCATAATAAAACCAAAACCATGTTTCTTGTGACTTATTCAATGCATTCTCAAGCATGGGATATACAGGGTCTGTTGCAATTTAAGTAAAACGATGTTTTGTAACTTATAGCGAGATGCATTCTAATCCGAGACCGCGCGAGTATAGTCCTTCAGGCTTTGGAACTCTTTACGGTAATGTTTACGCAGTCATACAAATACAGGCTTTTTCCAAATTATCTACAAAAGACGTTGCAAGCGCTATATTTTTATTTATTCAGATCGGTAGTCTTTATTTTCTGTCATGTTTCTGAAGAACAAGACATAATCGGTGGCATAACCCGTGTTAAACAATGATACTTGTATGTTTAAATTGCTGATAATATCGGCATTGTTATTATTATTATTCACTAATACAAGATACACGGCACATATAGTACACTAATATATGTGTAACACAAATGATATAAAATAGGTACAAAAATTGTACGTGATGTGTAGCAATATATTATTTATATATAAACACATATAATTGCGGTTTTTTTTCATTATGAAAGCCGGACACTTTAAGTATTGCAAGTAGTTTTCGGACTGAGATCTTATAATCTGATCGTGTAATTTGTATAATAAGTATATAAACACGTATTATATTAATATCCTTAAATGTGTTTTCCTGCCAATATGGTTGATGATAAGTTCGGTCACTGTTTGATGTGAAAAAGATAAGGGCCTATTCCCTTGCTTGAAACATAAACCATAATTTAAGTCATGCGAGGATTGGAAGATCCTGAGGTACTGAGATCATACGCTCTCCATAAATACTATAATGGATTTATAATCTACATAAAATATTAGCTAATTGTCCGGATTCGAATACTTATCGTCTAAATAGACGAAATCACAAAATGCCTTAGGGACACAATACTAGTACAAAACAAAACATGCCATCGCAAAAAGCGTATATTTCAAATCTCGGTATCCTTCGTCAGCATAAGTTATGCACGTGTTTAAATACTAAACTCGATCGAGTATCGATTATTTTATTCCTACGTCTTCAAGGCTTAACGCCTGTATTAAATCAGAATCATCGATATTTGTATTCAAATTGATCAGCTAATGTAAATTAGTTGTGCCTATGTTTGAAACACATGTCTTCTTAATCTCGGGTGCCATTTGATGGTATTTCTTAGATATAATTAGAGGTAAAATCATTTACATTTTATTCAGTTAGTTGTATACTGAAATGTGAATTACATCATTTAACTTAACGTTGATACTATTGTTAAATCTTATTTGTGGTTATTGTGTGAACTAATTGTTTTATACGATTATTGTTGTCGTTCTAGATGGTGTTGAGAGTAAGATTATATCAGAAATGGAACGCGGTTTATTACATTCAGATAGTATAGAAGCGTTAGCGCACTTAAGTGATAACTCGTTTTAAGAAGTTTGTGAATGCTCTTGCTGATCAATTAACAGGTCCGTGCATATTTTGTTAATCGAGTGTTCAATACTGCGATACATGTTTCATATTTTATTTAAGTAACACATAGTACAAACATCTAGAAATTATTTTATATAAAATTTCAAAACAAACAGTACTACCCAGCCATGGAAATGGCTTACGAGTCACTAATTAGACATGGATAAGTGTAGCCGTCTAATGTCTGTTAAAGAGTATATTGTAAAATAATGACTATTTAAATATAGGATATAGCATTTTATAAGTGTCATATACAATTGTGTATAATAGCCATAATAAAGTCATATCGTCACACGCAGTATACTTTCTCGTTTTAAATAGCAATCTTTTATAATTAAAGCAAATGTATATATCACTCGTTTGTCCTTCATTAAGCATTTGAGTCTGTTACTATAATCCATACGAATCAGGTCTGGTATTATCGCTATGATGGAATAATAGAACATAAGTCTGACGTTTGTATAACAGGTCCATTTAAATAGGAAGAGGTACTCGGATTCGATTTTATTTGGTTCCTTGCAGAGTAAACACAGTCTCTCTTCAGGCTTCAGATGTCGGAATCTCCATGTTTCAATGCGTAGTAGAAAGGTTCCAGTTCTGATCTGTGCAATAAACGATCTGAGATGTTTCGGGAGGCACATTGTCACGTAGTTTTCGCACCCATATAGATGTTTTATTTGCCGATAGGTTGTAAGTTCGGCTGGGTTTCTAGGCCCTGCGTCCATTTGTTAATTTCGTTTATCTTATAGTGTTCGGTTTCCTGACTTAGGAGACTATCTTGTGAGATGTTGCTCATCGATCTGGATGCAAATACGTGCTGGAGGTTCAGTGATTCAAAGTTATGTTTATTGTCGGAGTTCCAGCCCTTATTCTGCGAGAAGTCCCAATTAAAAATCCTCTTTGTAAGCCTATCGTCTGGCATCTTTACAAGGCGATCCCACAGGCGCAGCATCCCAATATGGTGTCTTGCGGTAGTAGTCTGGCACGTAACGTCGCCGTAAATTACAATATTCGATGCGTGTTTATGCACACCAAGAAAGGCTCGTATCGCCCTATGTTGTATAGTGTTGCATTTCGAGTATGTTTTGTACCCCCAAACCCCTGAACTGTAATCCATCACAGGTATAACACTGCTGCTATAAAGTTTGGTGTATACGGTAAACGTTAGTCCATTTATTGTTTTAGCTTTATTTAAAATCCCACCGAGAGCGCTGCCTGTCGATTCCGCCAGTGTGTTAGCGGTAACGGAGAAGTCAAGCGTGTCTGATAAAATGCACCCGAGGTATTTATAACTGTTCGTTATGTTTATAGCGTGCTCTCCAATGTTAAAGGCATACGTTGTTTGTTGTTGACTTTGTTTTCGGAAATGCATAACGCTCGTTTTCGAAGAATTTATTTTCATGCCCCATCTTTTGCACCATGTATCGATTGTATCCATCATCTTTTGATGATTTTGCTCCCTTTCGCTTAAAATAACAATGTCGTCCGCGAACAGTAGGATACATATATTTCACCGTTGATCATTATACGACAGTTCATTTACTTCAATTCAAGAGCAAGGTTATTTATATAGTCCAAATAACGTCGTCGAACTTATGTTTCCCTGCTCGACCGAGCATTCGATGTTAAAGTAGTAGGTTAGGTAATTGTTAATATTCACCCTCGCGTTTGAAGTACTGTAAAGATGACCTAGAACGTGATAGAAGCGTCCATTCACACCTATTGCTAGTAGTTTAACTAATATACAATCCCTGTCCACCCTATCAACTGCTTTCATCATATCAATGAAACATATATACGGTGCTTGTCCCTCTGCCTTTCCGTTGCGAATGATGTCACACAATGTGAATAGGTGATCGGTTCAAGATCTAAGTTTGCGGGAGCCATTTTGCTCATCGACAATTAGTTCATTCTGGTCAAGGTATTGTGTCAAACGGTTGTTAAGAACACTCGCGAATAGTTTGCTCTCGGCCGGAAGTAGGCTGATACCGCGATAATTTAGTGGTATACGCGGGTCGCACGTGTTGTTCTTCGGAATTTTCGTTGATTGATTATTGACGCGGATAATATAGAGGGCGTTATCCCAGAGGTAAAATATTTGTTATACAGTTCGAAGAGCAGATGGTAGGAACTTTCACTTTAAAGACCTCGTACGGAAGCGAGTCCTCTTAACATGTATCGATTTGCGCGGAAAACAAATGAACAATTACATAATATATGCGCTAGATTGCATCAAATAAAGCTTCGAAGGTATGTTAACTTATTTGTATATACAATGTATACATAAATAGTACGTTCCTTATATCGGGATAAATTTCTATACGTGTTTTGTAATGTTATCTATAGATAACTTGCCGCCATAATATTGTAAACGCATACGTATTGTACATACATGGACAAAGACAATTTGCAAATCTTGCTACATATATAATTGTATTTTTGTATAAACTGCGCTTTGTGTAAATCCGATTGTCCATATAACATAAAACAGTGTTTCCCCATAGCATATGATATAAGGTTTCTTTTTTCCATCGCCGAATTCCGAATCTTGACACTTTTGTTGCACGTTACGCCGATGCTCATTGCATACGGATTGGTTGTAATAGTAACGAAATGATAACACACCAGAATAAGAAAAGCCGGGAACTATCAACTGACTGAATGACTGACATAATCCTTGTATAATTGAAGTGTGATACAATCGAGGCGTTAATAACGATAATGTCCAAATAACATAATATAATAATGCTTAATGATTTATGCTCGCATCACCGTTTTCTTATTATAAAGTATTATAGTGTCTCTATGAAAAACTGTTGGTGCGATCTTTAAAGATATATACTGGACCGTGTTATAAGTTCATAATACTCTGTTCCCTTTAATTTAAAAACAAAGGACAATGGCCGTTAAGGGCCGTTATATGACCCTTTTTATGTCCCCCAGTCTATACTTGGGGATATATTGTGTTTGCACTGTCTGTTTGTTGGTGTGTTTGTTTGCGTTAAACTGTAGCATTGGCCATAACTTTCGCAATATTGGAGAAAGCAACTTGAAATTTGGCATGCATGTGTATCTCATAGAGCTGCACATTTTGAGTGGTGTAAGGTAAAGGTCATGTCATCTTTCAAGGTCAAAGGTAAAAAAAAATATGGTGGACATAGTATTCACAAACACATCTTTAAAAAAAAATTCAACCTAACATCAACATAAAGTGGAGAGATTCAAATAACATCACTTAACGTCCTTTGTAGTGTTACACATTATATCGTCAACATTGATGTGCACATGTCTCACTATGAATGTAGATAGCTTGTGATATAAATGCAAAATCATCAACGTAAATTCGAATTATCCCCGTAACTGTTGGCACTCTAAACATAATAAATCCAATTTATTTAGCAACCATGTGTCTTTATTGTGAGAAATCGTTTTGAAATCGGATGCATGGTATGTCTATACTAGGGGTTTAATTATATGAAAATTATCACCGTTTGTCTGTCTGAACATTGTCTTCACCGCAATACTTGGCGTTGTATTTTTTTTTGCCGTCCCGCATATGACCAAAGAAGACAGGATGGTTGACAACAGAGAATAAATGCGTTTTAGTACCAGTAAGTTAGGTTATTGTGGCTATGTGATAGAGTCAAATAATAATAGATAATTGTTTATACATGTATTTATATTTGGAATTCAGTTATGTCTATGCATTGCAATTACTAGATCGACATATACAATTTCAAGGGGTTGGCATATTGTCAGATAGTGTTAATTGATACTTTATTGGTTTATATTTAAATCTCATTTAGAAGAAAATATCATAATCATATCTGGTTTGAAACCAGCCCCCATAATTTTTCCCTGTAAGTTTGTTTTTTTATATATTACTGTGTGTTATATAAACCTTTAATGATGTATTGTGTTACAATGGAAAACGAGTGTTCTTTTAATTATCCGCGATTTATTACAATGTTAGTTAATGTTGGAAACACTGTCAGTGAAATGATATTTAATGTGGGAAACCATTCAAAATTCACAGTGTAATTCACTCATGTTCTTTGTTTTCATAAATGAACAGTGTAACAAACTGTTAAACAACTTAATATGACCTTTGTATACAGCCATGAAATCACGTGTTTTTTTAAGGGAGAAGTGATTTCTTAAAAAAATATATTTCGGAAATTTTATCTTATTCCGCAAAATGCAGCAGCGCCAAAAAAATGAAGCTCATGTAAATAAGCTTAAAATAATGGTTGTGTTCGGACTCAAGTACGATTTGAAGGTCATTTGAAATGAATACTTCGGAAGAAAAGTACGACCTGGGTGATCAGCTGTTCAAATCGCGATAATTCGCTCTGTTCAAGTATTTAAAGCGTCCTTGTATCCGACGATCTGCCTGGTTTCAAAACGACTACACATAAAGACGTTATCCCATAGTATTGTATTCATTTGTCTATGCGTGTACCACCATCTAACTCTAAAGTTTTAATATGTAAATATTTTGATTTATTTGAAACAATAAAAAAAGGAACATCATATAATGAACGTTTGTGCACAACCTGTATTGTTGGTGACTTTAATGCTAGAACTGGAACTCTGTCCGATGTTAAAAGCTATAATGCGTACCTTAATGCGACGCGAGACTGTGTGAAGATTACCTAAATATGTACCATTGCTTTTACGTTATAACCGTGAAAAAATAACAGAAAATCACGGGCAAAAATTTATTTCATTTCGTAAATCAACAAACCATGTTCTAGCACACGGACGTTTAAAAACGATAACAAACGGTAAATATACGTTTATATAACCACGCGGTTTCAGCGTAAATTGCTATTTGTGGGTCAATCATAAACTGTATTCAACTATTACATGCTTTAAAGATAATAGATTGGAGTACTTTTTCAGATCTTGCCGCAAATGGTTTTGCATTAACTAATAAAAACTGCAATAGAGGAAAACACACAGGCACTTAATTAATTTTCAACAAAGAATTTGCGTATGTGTTTCGTAAATTACCAATCATTAATATAAATGTACTCTCAGATTTGAATAGCAACAATGCATCAGATCATGTTAAACTGCTCACCCACCTCATGCATGCGCAAGCAACACGGGTTTTCAGTAACACATTCTCACGTAGTAACTCGCAGTCTCGCACTACTGTAATCCGAGAGCAAAAGCCCGGTGGTTCAACAAAGACTGTCAATAAGGAAAATGCGAAATGCACGACACGCCTTTAACCGCAATACCTAAAAATGAAAATCAAGCGAAAACAAAGTATATTTTGAGAAACGGATAACGATTTGTTAAAGAATGTAAAAAAACGTAAAACAATACATATAAAATAAACAAAGTTATTAATCTTGAAAACATCGCCTAAATCACAACCTATAAAATCAGTCAAAAGTTTTTCGAATATAAATAAACAAATAAACAATTTACAAATAAATGAACTATTTGGACACTTTAATACCCTTCAAGTACAAAAATCCACTATCCAATGAACGCTCTGTACCAACCTGTTCCTCAATTAACCCGTTTTGCAATAAATTAATTGCAAAACGGGTTGGAGTGTCTTATTGCAATTTGATTTTTGTACAACAACCCGTTTTGCAATAAGCCCGTTTTGCAATAAATTTATTGCAAACGGGTTGGAGTGTCTTATTAATTCAAATGAATTGGAAGACTTAAAAGGAAGTTTCAAGAGTTGTATTTTAATAAAATTGTTATACAAATAGACAAAACTGTGAGTTCAGACTTAAAATGCATGGAAGATGATGCATTTCGAGATTTAATACAAATTGTTTCATATTGATTTGAAACGGTATAACCGAAGTTTTAAAGTCGTCTCTAATATATATACGATAAAACAAGGCTAAATGCTTATATAAAGTGATGATCACCAATTTGGGAATTAAGTGAAGAATACCCAGAAGTGCATAATTTTATTGCAAAACGGGTTGCAGTGTTTTATTGCAATGTGCGTTTTGTATAACAACTCATTGTTCACTAAACTCTTCTTGCGATAAAATCATTACACATGAACTTATTGATTCAAATTGATTTGAAACGCTGAAAAGAAAGATTCAAATGTCGTATATATTGAGTTTGTATACATATAATAAGAGAGAGGTGTAAGATTTCACCAAAACTTAACAAACATTGAAAGTGACCACTTGCATGAGAAAATGTGATAAACAAACACATAATGCATATAAACAGTGATCTTAACACTTTTTGATTAAGCGAATTTAACCCTGAAATCCAACAATGTTATTGCAAAACAGGTTGCAGTGTCTAATTGCGATGTAAATGGAGAAATAAAAGCCCGTTTGGCAATAAACTCGTTTTGCACTGATACATCACACATGTACTAATTGACTCCAAGTGATTGGACACTTTAGGATATTTTTTTAGTATATTAAATATAAATTTATTGCAAAACAGGTTTATTGTCAAATTGCAATAAGACACTCCAACCCGTTTTCCAATAAATGTATTGCAAAACGGGTTGTTACAACGCTCTCATGATAAAAATGCTTAAAGCCAGGCGACAGACGAGCATTATTGATATTGCAAAATAACGTTAAACGAAATACAGAAGGCAGGCTTTAAACACAAAAATTATAAAGCACATGGACCTGATGAAATAACAGCAAAGTACACAAAACGTGCCTTTGATATCATATCACCTTACCTACACACACTATATCAATCTCTTGCACGACGGTTACATTACATTCACCTCTGTGTTGGGCTCAGAACTGACTATTGTTATGAAAGCGTCTCATTCATGTCATGATCATACCAAGCGTTCATCATTGAGGTTACAGTATACTAAACAATCTCTTGCACGACGGTTACATTGCATTAATTGCATTAAAGAAAACCATCTCATACCATGATATCAGTCTTAACTCATTATTATAGAATTTATATGGTTTTTTGATGTTAAAACACCAACATACATACACACGTCGAAGCAATTCCTAACGTCACTCAATAAACATTATGTTCAATTGTTTACATTTGTAAAGTGCGTGGACTGATTCCATCTGCGTAAATGGGCAATAAAATAGTTCCAAAGAGTTGCATTAAAACTCGCAAGTTTTTGCACGATTTATCGTACATTTAAAAGTCATATTTCTTAATTTAATGCATGCGATCTTAAATATCCAATCAAATATACATTGAATGCGTTTGTTCGGTTTTAGCTATTTGGTAGACAAAATGGCACCCTGAGCCTTTCGCAGAGTTGTATGTGAGAGATAGGAACGACAACTCTGCGTGGAGATTGACACTATATAACAAACTTTTCCACAATGCTGTATACCCTTCATGCTGGGGATTGGGCTGCATTATGCAAATATTTAAAGTGGGTGATGCAAACCTAGTACAAACTTTAGAGGAATAACACTCAATACTATTCGAGCTAAAATATATTCCAAAATTTTAGTCAATAGTATTTAAATATGGACAGACAAAACGTGACAAGATAACTAAAACTCAGTTTTGGAATCAAAAAGGTAACTGCTGATTGCATTTACTTATTATCATATCTCAAGTAATTCAGCAGCGGACAAAAAGTGTTCAGCGCATTCATAAGTAATGAAAAATGCTATGATGAAATAGATATTCCATTCTTATGGCAAAAACTGGTCTCACATAACATAAGCACCAAAATGATTAACGCTATTAAAGCGATGTACTCCACTGTAATAACAAATAATAACACGATATAAGACGTCGTATACGCTTATCGAGGGGTAAAACAGGGTCATTGTGGATCATCGTTACTGTTTATGGTATTGAAGAACGATATTTCAAGTAATACTAACTCGAATATTAAATATGTATTTCGAGTCAATATACTTAAATTATTTTTGATACTTTATGCAGACGATCAGGTGTTATTCGCAACATCACATGCCGCTTTACAACCCATACTAAACGAAATAGAGGTATAATGTATCACATATACAGTAAAAACAAACATTATGATATTTGGATCAAAGTACAAAATACGAAAATATTGACATATTCCTATATGGCGAAAAGCTTTAAGTAGTTTCGTTCTGTAAATATGTAACAGTTGATTTTTTCAAAAACGTAAACGGGAAAATAATTCAGAAATTCAAATCAGAACAGGCGTCAATGGTTATCCATTAACTTTTTTTTCCGTTTTTAATAAGCATTACCACAAGATACCATAAACATTATTTCACTTATTAATAAATTAAATTTTAAACTACTCGGCTGAAGTAAAATGTCAACATAAAGCAAAAAAAAAAAATGAACAAATCTGTTCGATGTTTTTAACAAAAGTACTGTTCGTTAAAACAGTAATCTATCTTTAAAAGGATATAAGATCAATTCAAATAGAACTCGTACGGTTATATTATTCAATATGGGAGGCTTAGAACGTATTTTACTTTCAAATGTAGTTTTGACTTCGAACCATACCTTCACATAATAAAACAAAGTAAATATATAATTGCAAAAGTAGATTTAGACTATCTTCACTCAAACTAGAACATGAATGAGGACGTTATTATAATGTCAGTAGAGAAGACAACACAGTCAAAATTTGTAATTCACATTTAATTTCAATAGTCCGTAAAAACACGTTACTATTGTAAATTATTCAATATTCTTTTTAAAATACTTAACATGTTTTGGCCATGTTTCGGTCTGTAAATAAAAGAATGATTCGAAATGGGAGTGCTTCGCTTTTGATTTGAAATATTTGGCTTTGTGTTACGCTGGCGTAACATTTTGTGTCTTTTGTCAGTAACATGGCATGTATATTTCGTGATTTCACATCAGGAGTTTTTTCCCGCTAAACTACATATCATAGTTATGACAAATAAACGTATCTTAAGAATTAAATTCCCAAATGTGTGTATATATCAACATTATGTTCGTTTTGTGAACAGCGTTAATAGAATGAATAGCTCTATCGGTCTGTGTAAGACAATTGTTATAAAGAGCATGTTTAAGATGTGTTGATATATCAAATGGCATTTTAATTGACATCATATGAATTAAACGCACATAAACAGACGACATGTATGTATTATCCATGTATAATGGAAACTTTAATTTACAAGTCAATATGTCCCGTACTTTCGCTAAATACAATCAGTAATTCGATAACCAATAATTACCGACGACAGTATGACGAATATGTATCGAAAATCTCGCATGATTTTTAACAATTTATGACAATCAGGTTCTTGCAACAAAATACACCTGCATTCGATTCACTGTAACTGTTTTGCGTGACAAAGATTTGTAATAGTTAGTTTTGCTATAATTGTCTATATTGCCACACTGGTCATTTCGTTTGAAAACAGTTTCGTTCCAGTTAGAATGCATGATTTGTATGTTATGAGGTGCTATGTGTTTACGTCCGTTAAAACCCTGTTTACTTGTTTGTATAAGAGTTTCAGGCTTAGGAATAAAGTATGTAAAGCATGTAAATTGTCATCAAGGTGCGTCCTTATTCCTTGTCATGTGTAACACGAGTATTTAAGTTCGCCTGTCTTAGTTTCTGCGTCAAACCTGAATAACATTGATATATTTGAATTTACGTAGACCGATGTCCTAGTTGTTACGATATGACACAAGTTAAATAGGTCGTACTACTATGTGTTAGCATGTTTTTCTTCAAGAATAGACATTTAAATAATATATGCTTATGTTTGTGCGGCTTGAAATCTAGAATCAAACAATAAATGTACATTTCATTTTTTATCGATCAGTTCTATGTGTCCTAAATGAGGAATAAGAACAATAGTATGACGAGTTCCTATAACCCATGAACACAAAGCAACAGTTACCGGTAATGTATGTATTTTGTTTATGTCTCTTGATCAAATGAGAACGTTTTTTAAGGCTGTAGTATTTAAACATATCCGATACTTTAAATCAGCACAAGCGTAAAAAAACAACAACGTTTAATTTACAAATGATATAGTAATTTAAGGGGTGTTGCTGCAGTTTTGGTTTTGCTGTTTTTTTCCATCTGATAGATGTTGTTCAAAATTTATATTTATGATATATACAAAAAGTATATGAAAAATGAAATAAAAACATAGGGTCTCCGGCCTTCTTTTGATTGTATTCACCATTATAAAACATGTACTTTTTCAATAAAACTGAAAAATCTCTAAATGCGTGAACATAATTAATAACCTATGACATTGGCAACATATATATTATATAACCTAAGATACATCATATAACATTTAATTAAACCACACAAAACCAATAAAATGGAGTACACAAGTTTAATTTTAAGAAATTAATTTTTTTCAGAATGTGTATGTCACCCCAAAAAAACGTCATTTTTTTAGTATTGTAACCACATAAATGGAATTATTTTTTTCTGTCTAATAGAAATCTGCGAAACTGCTCAAATATGTTCATGAACGTATTGTCATCATATAACACAAATACAAGAGGGTGTCACCGCACTTTTAACAGAGATTTTTTGTTTTAACTATTCCTACCGTCAACGTCAAATTTCATAAAATACAGCAATTAGGCAAAACCCAAGAAACGGTACATAGATTGTTAGAAATATGAATAAACATTAGAAATTGATAGCATCTTACCAAAAGACATTAATACAAGAAACTATTTAATCACAAAACTAATGCCATACAGTATCAAACTCTCAAACTCGCCCTTAATCATTAATAACTTACATGTACTTGTTCACATATTTCGGCATGTTTTGAAGTTTGTGATTAAACAATTTTAATTGATACATGTAAACAGCAGGACTAAAGAGCTCCAGTATAAAACAATAATGGAATAAAAGGATGTAAATAAAAGTAGAAAAAAATTGACCCCACCTGGGATCGAACCAATGACAATTATATTATGAACCAACTCGGTCATTTCTGATGATTATGACAACACAAATATTGAGTTGTGATAATAGCATCATCGGTATAGCTAGATATAAATCCTCGGATAAATAAACTGCCGCAACACCCCTTAACATCATTATTAAAATACCCTTATGTATTGACTATAACGCCTCCACAGTCGTCACAAACACAGTGTAGATTATATGCTTAATATGGGGTATGAGTCGAGGAAAGGCGTCGAGACATAGTATTTCCCTTGTGTCGCAAGCTTTCTTTGTCAAAATCTGAGATATTTGAAAGTTTTGAATAGCGGCAAATGATCCGTCCATAATCATGCTTTGAACTTTGGAAACATGAAGACTTCTGCAATAAAATGAAGAAGACGTTCGTTATTTTCTTTAGCAAGATTACAGCTTTGTATTTCGAACACCGTGACAAACAACACCCAAATTAAACCATTTCAAGAATAAATATAGCATTTACTTAAAATGAAGGAAACCAAAATGAATATTATACGGACACAATCAACATCACTTAGTCTACTGCTTTGAAATAGTGGCATAAATCATACACGACACTTATTTATCTGTAATACATTTCCCTTATTACAGTAGAAGTCTACCATAAAACGGACATAAAAGCACGGTTAGTTATGTTTGCATGTGTGCTAAGTCTTACGTATTCTTTGTGTGTTATTGCTATGCATGCCTAACGAATATAAACAAGTGTGTTTACTGAAAACGATATGTATCTAACGTGACGGTATTTAAATATTAACCAAACTGCTACATCGGGAAGAAATGACTTTTTATACCTTGCCAGATGTAATGTTATATATAAGGCGTTGTAATAACGGTATGTACTAGGTTACGATGTGAATGATATAGACATGGGCTCATTTTATCCTGCCTCTGTTACAAGCATTGACATAATAAAGCAGGGTCGAATAACTAGTTGATCTCCGGGAGTACCTCGCGTGAGCACGATCTAACCATTAGTATGTATTCCTTCGCGCCTATTAACAGGTTCTAATATTTGACCTTTTACCAAATGTCGAAGTTCCCTGTGAATGTTGTGTCCAAACAAATTGCATGTAAAAGTAATAAATGTGCATTACATTTAAGCAAACATATGGCAATTAAGTAATAAATTTCGCCTTTACATTTTTAATTTATTAAATCGTAACCTCTAATATACCGCGTCTCTCTCTCTTTCTCTCTCTCTCTCGCTCGCTCTCTCTCTCCCTCGCTCTCTCTCTCTCTCCCTCGCTCTCTCTCTCGCTCGCTTGCTCTCTCTCTCCCTCGCTCTTTTTCTCTCTCTCTCCCTCTCTCTTTTTCTCTCTCTCTCCCTCTCTCTCACTCTCTCTCCCTCTCTCTCTCCATCTCTCCCTCTCTCTCTCTATCTCTCCCTCTTTCTCTCTATCTCTCCCTCTCTATCTCTCTCTATCTCTCCCTCTCTCTCTCCCTCTCTCTCTCCCTCTCTCTCTCCCTCTCCCCTCTAGAGAGCGGAGGGGCGCGCCCCCCCCTCTCTCTTCATCTCTCCCCCCCGAAACCCTCTTCCCTCTCCCTCTCCCAGAAAGAGGAATCTCCCTCTTCCCTCCCCCCCCCCCTCGTCCCCCCCTCCCCCTCCCCTCCCCTCCCTCTCCCTCCCCTCTCCCTCTCCCTCTCCCTCCCTCTCTCTTCTCTCTCCTCTCCCTCGTGGAATTGTGGTAAAAATAAATGACTATTAACAACGCCGAAAATGAAATTTATAGGCGTTTTTTTTAATAATGGCAAGTAAAGAAATTTGCCAATAAAAAGTATATATTTTTAGCGGCTTAATGCAGGCTTTTTATTATAAAACCTAATTTTCGTTTTTCGGTTTCGGGTTTAGGCCAAAACCGGGTTGACATTAGGAACATTTAACAAACAAAGTGGTTTATTTACGTTTTGTTTCTTTCTACATTCATGTTTGTGTTAAGCATCTAGAATTGTGCGGAATGCACAGACATGCACATAAAGAGTAGTCTCTTCATTATACGAATTTTGTCTGATCCTCAATGCCACGAAACCGTTTATCAATGGTTAATATTATTGCAGAAAGGAAAAAGATATGCGAGCTGCCTATCATGAGGTTTGTTTAAGGAGTCTCGAATGAGATGGTTACATCATATGTCGATGATGGCATCGTGCCTGCGCTATAAGTTATTGTCAGTATTGCCAACACTCGATTTGACATGGTGAGAAATGTTGTTTGCAAACAGTCTGTACGTAACTTGACATAAAGAATGGTAATTGTCAGTAATATTCACTAAGAAAGGCGCTAGAGTAGCATGTTTATTGTTAAGATAAAAACATAACATTTCTCAATTAGAATAAGTAAAAACAAAGATAAAACTTACGCTACAATTATTTGTTTGATGCAACATTTTACATTTATATATATTACAAATCAGTCTTCAAATTTAGTTAGATGTTATGGGAAAACTACTGCAATTGTAATCACGCATTAGTCACGTTTATGTTTGCATGCATGAATGTGTGACACAATGTAATTTACGTTGGTAAAAGTGCAATTGCTATTGTCTTTTAATGCTGAAAACATACAAAAATGTGGTAGTCATCAGATGATCGGTACTAATTAAATCATCATGACTGTCTTAATAGTATGATGAATGTCTTTCTTTATATCTTCAAACATAATTAACTTATAGAACGTCATATAATGTAAGCAATATCATTAATATAGACGAAGTTAGTTGGACCACACAGCGATTCTTTAGCTGC
Organism: Dreissena polymorpha; assembly: GCF_020536995.1. Lineage (NCBI taxonomy): Eukaryota > Metazoa > Mollusca > Bivalvia > Myida > Dreissenidae > Dreissena > Dreissena polymorpha. The sequence goes on from NC_068360.1 coordinate 93,058,508, forward strand.
CAAGTGTACGTTAAACGAACTGGAGGGATGAAATGCGCATGTTTTAGACGCAGTGCATGATGATAATCTAAATATGGAGTAGATTTCTTTTACAAATAAGTTATTTATGGCCGTCTGTACACATTATGGAGGAGGAAAGGATAGATGTGTTAAAAACGTTGTTTTTTTGTTATTCAGAACGAAACATATCACCATGCCCTAACTATCAATGGTTATGCGTTTGTTTTCAAAATTATGTATGCTTTGAAGCTGAACTACAAAAGGAGATTAATATAATGTATATGGTGCAAACCATGCGAAAGGCGATAATATGTCCGAAACTGTTGGACCTCGTGTCTAACAAAAACACATTAATATCTAAAACTTGTATTAACAATCAACACGAAACTATGAATATGTCACAAACAATATACGGAGTCAGAGGGTGTAATCACTTGATAGTCAATATGGCGACGTCCACGCAGATACAGTTATTGTTCGCCTTTGTATACCCTTTATTACTCTTGTTTTATTTTTAAACGACGATCGATTTCCAGCCATATCAGTTAAAAAGTGATTAGCATTTATTTCGTATTTAAATTCGCTTTGTATCTCGACTTTACTCCCCGCATATTTACTTAGTGGAGCCCTTATTAGGTCCGCTAAGAAATTTCGCAAAGAGTAAAATCGAGACATAGAGCGAATATTACTATGAAATACACGCAAGTAACTTTCTTGCTTATATGTCTGGAAAGTTGGTGGAATTTATAAAATAATACAAGATATTAAAGGGTATAAAACGGCGAAAAATACCGGCCTCGGCATGGACGCCGCCATATTGAAAATCACGTGATTACCCCGTCTGGGATTGGTTTATGTTTATTTAACTGCAATAGTTTATTGAAATATAAATAAAACGGATATGTCAAACCAGTCCAAATGGCCATCTTGGCTGATGACGCAAAACACTTTAAGCGCGATTCTTAGTACCCGTCAAATATTGCAAATTGTTTCGTGTCGTAGGCGATACAACATATTTTTAAAAGGTTGAAATTGAATTTTACTGGTTTCAAATAATACTAAATTTCTTAGTGGGGTCACAAAAGTACAGCTCCCGCAAAGAAAAAACATAGCGAGTAAAGTCGTAATATAAAGCGAAAATGAATACGAAATAAACGATTTTCAATTTCTTACTGATATGGCTAGAAAATGAGCGGCATCAAATAAATGGGTATAAAACGGCACGGACGTAGCCATCTTGATCGTGACACAATTACCCCCTTTGAGAGTACTTATGTTTTATATAGCCATTTAAAATCGTTTGTAATGTATCAAAACATAGCTTTATTCACTTTTAACTGAAATATGTATCATATGCTTTCATTTGCGAACGCATTAACTGTCGTGTGCGAAGGTAAAAGAGACCGCTTATAGTTATTATGTCATCTATATACCACCGTTTTTATGTCATCTTGATTTGATTTATGTTCTTATTAACTAAAAAACAAATGTTTTGATTGAAATATTAGTCTGTTCGATTTAAATATAGTGTAGTATAAATCCTAGAAAAATATTATATGACAAAGTCATATGAGCCGCGTCATGCGAAACTATCTATGATACCAAATACGCAAAAAGAAGTAGAAGTAGTTGTCAAAGCTGTAGAGTAGTAGTGAAAATAGTAGCAGCAGTAGCAGAAGTAGTAGTAATGCAAGTAATAGCAGCAGCAGCAGTAGTAGTAGTAGTAGTAGTAGTATTGGTAGTAGTAGTAGAAGTAGTAATAGTAGTAGTAGTAGAAGTAGTAGTAGTAGTAGTAGTTGAAGTAGTAGTAGTAGTAGAAGTAGTAGTAGTAGTAGTAGTAGTAGTAGTAGTAGTAGTAATAGTAGTAGTAATAGTAGTAGTAAGAGTAGTAGTAGTAGTAGTAGTAGTAGTAGTAGTAGTAGTAGTAGTAGTAGTAGTAGTAGGAGCAGTAGTAGTAGTAGTAGTAGTAGTAGTCGTTGTACAAGTAGTAGTAGAAGTAGTAGTAATAGTAGTTGTTGTTGTAGTTTTAACAAGTTTAAAGGCATTAATATCGCGTTGATTGTTTAACATGTGTTAATAAATATTGATACCGGAATAAACATAAACAATCTCTAAAAAAACAACAACATGATAATTTTTACCCATTCGTTATTTGATTATAGTTAATTATGATGAATATATAGTTTGTTCAGCATAAAGTCATTATACAGGCCTTAAATGTCGTTTAAATACTTAAATACGTTAAGAAAACATATTCCCAACAAATGCACACAATTTCATGCATTTTTATCTTATCCCCACATTATGGGAGAAAACTAATCCAATGGAAAAGAATCGAATGGAAAAATTAAAAGTCCGTTTAGAAAATGCAAAACTCTCATGGACACATCAAGATTGCTCATAAATTCCATAGTGAAACATGGCCGTAAATCTCGTGTGCCACCTTTACCGCAGCTACATAAATAAATGGTGCATGCTACTTCCGAGTATACTGCATGCTACTTCCGAGTATACGCTAAGGAACAGATGTTTTAAAAATTCACGGATGATTCTACAGCGGGAGTAAGTTTTGTGAGTTGTTTAAACATGCTTTGCATTATTTTAAAAATCGGACAATGAGGTTGGATTCAGCTAAGATTAATTCATCCACAACTATATAATAGAAAGGTTAGGATTAGAACCAATCAGTTGTTGCATACAGCAACAGTTATATGTTAAACGCAATCGTTTGATGACATTAGCGTATCAATCTGGTGGGAATGTTCTCGTCAAACAGGCTAAGAACGTCCGTTTTCTTTCAAAAATAAAACCATTGCACAACTTATAAAGGTACCCACATACATGTTTCCTAAAAAAATGTGCATACATTTCCCCAATTAAGTTTTTGATAGTGGAATTACAACATTTAAATAATCACAACCGTATTTGCTAGATCTAGGACAAACTATGTCAATACAGAAGCAAAGTGGCCAAACAATGGCAGAGCAAAACTAACCCAAATATAAGAGTTAACATCAGGGTCACCAGGGTTGAACGAAAATAAAAAAGCCAGAAATGTTTCTATTCTGATCAATTATGTGACGTTTCACTGCGTTAAAATCCAACTTCACTAGAGACAGTCTTCATATTAACCTGACCAGACATCTCAGTGGATGGTTGTGTCCGGAAATTCCATGTGCAATTGTTTTATATTAATAGTCGATGTTATGTGTTCAATATTTTTTTTTACATTTAATACATGTACTCTGTCTGACATAGGTGAGAAACGTTAAATAAAATCACCACGACTATTGATGTAACGATTCCAACAACTATAAGCTCAAACAGTCAACAAACATTAAAAAACTGCTTGCAAACACAATGTGTCAGTTTCATTGGCGTTATTCTACAAGTAAAGCTTGTTTTACATTTTGATATTGTTAGAACGTCAGTACGTTGTCAAGTCATGTGAATGTATTTTGTTTTATATATAACATTATATGCATACATGTATGCATATATATTGCTATTTTTTCTAATATTTTATATTTGATATATACTAATATATGAAGTAATTGAAACAAAACAATGTAATTTTTACGAACAAGATAATTTACGCAATATTGAGCATCTATATAAGTTCGCTCTTGTTGTAATATTATGTTGATATATAATGTCATTTGGTTTCGGGATCCATCAAATTGATCTTACGCCTTTGTTTACTTTACTAGAATGTTAACAAGCCACTTATCATAAATGTTCATGTATCAATATGACATAATAGACCTGCTCATCATAACATAATTCGACAATCGCGGTTGCAATCATAAACCAGAATAATATCGTCATGAAGCGAACGGCGACAGTCTCCATCGGTCAGGAATAAATTGCGGATGTTTATCTGATTATTTAGGTTCAACCACGTCACATTGTATTACAACTTTATGTTGCGGGTTTATATTAGTCACGTTAAACAAATACAATCGTAGTGAGTATATTATAAACACAAACACAATTGTCCAAGCAAATAATCGACGTCGTATATTCGCATTACTTCGAAATGACAAACACATAGCAACATGTGTACTGTTCGAATACAGATATACAGTGCAAATGCGTCTGATTAGTCCCTAACTTTCCATACATTATAGTATCAGTCTCATAATCATTTACTTTAAATTAAATTTCGTTGTAATTAAAGGGACTGTCAACCACGACGACGAAGAAAAGAAAAGTTGTAAAATACAGTTTTTTTTACAATCATTAGTTTATATTTATTAAAGTATCACGACTGGTATACTTGAAAAAAGTTATTAAATTTTAATATTTTCAGTATATTCGGTAATAAATTTTACTGGATATGTCTACCAAGTAACTACCAGTTTACTATAAATAACGGCAGTAGATTGATCATCATCGTCACGTGGTAAACCAAGTAATGTAAATTGTGCATGCGTAGTGAATTGTATATATTTTATATATAAAATGAACAATCGACTTGCTTTATTTATAGTGTATATATATATAGTTATGTCAAATATTTTCGCGATGTTCTTTCAATTTCACATCGCGAAATTTTATTACCGAATATACTGAAATTATGAACTTTTTTCAAGTATTGTAATATATCAGCCGTGATGTTTTAATCAATACAAACTAATAATTTTACAAAAATACGGTATTTTAGATTTTTTCTTTTTTTCGTTATTCGTGGTTGACAGTCCCTTTAACAATAATGTTTAAATGACAACTACGCATGTACACACATCATCTACATGGCAACTTCTTAACGTGGACACATTTCTTTGCGTTGTGACAATTGTTAAGACAATACAAAATAAAATGTAAATTCCTTTAATCTCATTAGGCTTTGAATACATATGTGCTGTGAAATGAATGGAAAACATTATAAAAAGGGAGACACTCCAATTTGTGTTTTTTTAGTTTGCAAGCAAGTTCTCATAGACCATTTAATGTGAACTAAGTTACTTTAAATAATATTCAATTTCCGAACCATCTTTATACCAAACCTTCTACGACATAAACCTCATTCAAATATTTCATCAAATACGTTTTGGTAATTTTATCATTTGCTTTTTTTCTTTCTTCTTCTGTAGGCATTTATTGTTTAACATTAATTGATTTTGTGTTACTTAAACTATATTGCTCATGAATTGGGTCTGGTGAGTCTCTAAACACAAATAATATGTTACAGTTTCGTGAATATTAGCGGTATTCTATTCCTAACTTGAATACCAAATGGCATAGTTCCAATCTACTTGCCTTTAGTAACATGATTACTCTTTGAAAAAATAAATGCATGTTCATATACCTGTTGAATTCAATCCGTTGTGTCACAGACCTGGCAAGGTTTAAAAATATGAGGAAAATAATAGTTTACGTATATGTTTAAAATGGATGAAGGTAAACAATCGCAATGATACAAGCTTCAAAACAATACGAATCCTTATAGTGAACCTATTTTCTGTTCACAATATTTAATTAGGTTATGATCGACAAATGCATATACATATGTAAAAAAATCGTGCATATAACTTGTTGTTTAATGCGATACTATATTGCAATTGTTTGGTCAAACACGTATGAGAAAAGAAATCGCTCTGTGTGTGACGTGATGTATCAACATTTCTTGCCTGTTTATGCGTGTCAATGTTTATGGGTGTTAACTCAACAAAATATTTTTGAAATTTATTTGAGAAGACATTCAGCTTAATATCCCTGAGTTCAGGTTCGTGTTCGTGTAACTTTTTTTGCGATTCCCTCACCATTGTACCAGATGTATTTATTGTATCAGTTGGTTTTTGTTAAGATGTTTTTTTGTAGAGATGCTGATACGATACTATTTTCCTTCATTGTAATGTATATTATCTTTCATGAGTTGTATTAATATGTTCTAAGGTTGTGTTTTGTTATACATACGTTATTCAAATAAAGAAACATTTCTGCTTTGTTTTATTTTATAATAATGTACATTATGATAAGATGTGCATGTGTTTGTAAAATATGTGCTTTCTATATATCTGGTAAAGTACAGGGTATCATTGCTTGTGAGGTCTCATGTATACGTATATGAGCATAAGTAGCAACGGAGTTTCACATATGAATATGTAAATTTTAATGTTACAATTGTCGAAATAGTATTATTCAATGACGTAAATGTATATAATATATATAAATATAAATATAAATATAAATAAATAAATATACACATATATATATATATATATATATATATATATATATATATATATATATATATATATATATATATATTTATATATATACATTATCTGACGTATTGACTTACAAAACAATGTCCTTTGAGGTCATACTATAATGCTATATTTGTCGTATTTTGGTATTATATTTTGGTGAATAGCGTTACACTATTAATTTAAGTCCTTTCTAAACGCATAAATCATATTTCAAGAAAAGCTCGTTTAAATATAGGAAGCTACACCGGATAATTTACGATGGTACACCATTAGTGTTTTGACATACTTCAAGCGCATAATCTTCTTTCTCCATCTTCAGAGAAATTACATTAATATCTTTAAGTGCTCAACTGCAGCCAGTGCATTCTTATATTAATCACGGAATATGAAATAAAACAGGAAAATGCTTTTAACGTGTGTTTAAAACAATCGGGATTTATTTATTTAAGTAAATTTTTGACTGATATAAACGTAATGAACAACGCAACAGTTCAGCTGAAATCGAACGCAAACACATTAAAAATACAAGTAATATTCATACTTGAATTACGGGAAATATATAAGTGTTATTCGGCTAATAATAAAATATCCTACCCACTTAACGTCATAGAACAAGTATAAATGAATAGACGATTTATACTTTTCGTCACTTCAATAGAAATTGACACATTTGCAACACACAAAACTTTAACCTACTGTATTGCTAACAATGACGTGAGTGGTTTATTGCACAGAACCTTACAAAGCTGTACAATATTTCTCCATTTTGTTTTTCAATAAAACGAACACTTACAAGTTTGCATAATGACATCAATATGCACATACATATACCTTTTTTATAAAATGCATGTCATCCACAAATATCTTGTTTGATATTTAATGTGAAAACAGTTAAGTGATGCCTAAATCAAAGTAAATGGCATAAAACTAGAAAACCAGGTGACCAGAAACTAATGAAGAATGGATAAGTGTATCACATTACAATGTATGATGTAGAACTTAAAATTCATAGCAATTCGACAATAAACACTATCAATCATAACGCACTATTGAGTTATTAACATATTACTTAATATATAATCATTGCTTACAGAACCTCAAATGTCTATGCCTATACATTTTATAATGACCATGGAGTATCAATATTGTTATTTATAACGGTCAATATTCGTGTATAATAAGTTCAACTCCTTTCAAATCAAGCGAAAAACTCAACTCAAATTGTGATATTCTTTGTGATTTTCAAAATAGAAACTGATCCGGCACATTTACATTCATAAGTACACAAACAGAAAACATCGCCGGCTACATGCCGACACACATACAAATATGTTGTTGTACTATAACATTTAAGTTGAATTATACGGTGATATCATTGCTAATTCCGGGCTTTGCTTGATTAGTTTTTAACAGGCCATACAGCTCGTATCAAATAATCATCGGCGCTATGCTTTCCAATATGTCAATATGCCAACAAATAAGAGAACCATTGATTATGCATAGACTAAAAGTATAACTATTATTCTGTCAGGAAAAAGGACCAATCGGATAATCAAAACGAACAATTTACTAGAATACCATGGAAGGCTAAACATGATTTATAAAAAGCCAATTTGAAAATAAGCAAATGAAATACACGTTGAAGACACAGTGGCGTAATCGAACTTGTACCATAAAGCTATTATTCATTGGATTTCTGTTTTATTTTAAGATCAAAAATAAACATTACGCGATTTTAAAAACATAGTAATTTAAAAGAAACAATAAAAGCGCTTTGTTATATACTAACGCTATGTAGTAGTATGAGTATAGCAACCTCTGAATGATACGATTGAAACTGTGCGTAAAAGATAATATTACATAGGCCTAATAAAATATATATATATATATATATATATATATATTGATATTTATATCTATATCCTTCATTCTGGACATTTAAACGCTCAGGAATAGTATTTAAACATCTGAGTGTTCACTTTTTGTAGGACTTGTCAATATTAAGGGGATATAACTTGACTGTGGGTTTCCAGTGGGTTGTGACGTACGTATTAATTTCGTTTCGTTCTGTGCTGTCTTTCAACTTATAGCTCAGAAGGAAACCAACCACATTTTGGTAATATCCAATTTTGATTTGTTATCACTTTTAAGTATTTTAATACATATATTATTATAAATATGACTTCATAAATTAATACATCTTTTGAAGTATTGGCATATAAGGCGTGTGATAAAAAATACGACAGAACGTTCTCACAACCGTTCGGAACATTAAATATTCATGTAGTTTCAATAAATAACAAAATAAATTCTTATGTTTTTTCAGCAGATTGATACGGAAACTCGCACTGTATTGTATACCAACAAAGAATCCAGTATTTCAGTCAGATTATCTATATCCATATAATAACTATAGCGACAATTTATGTTCAACTTTAAAGGGGCTTTTTCACAGTTTTTGTCATGTATTGAAGTTCATCATTAAATGCTTTATATTTATATTATATGTTGACATTGGGTCTAAAAATCTCCAGTAAAAAACAAGAATACAATTAAAGAATTTAAAAAAAACGAAACCCACAACGGGACTCGAACCACTGACCCCTGGAGCCATAAAGCAAAAGTCAACCGCTCTATCCAATAGACCATCCGCTATCATGCCATGTTAAATATATTTTTAACTTTATATATGCAATCCTCGTAGTATAAAAAAATACAACGACAACAACATAATTCTCAAAATTATTCAATCGTTTTGCGTTGCAACGCTTTATAATTTTCAGGTTTTTAAATCATCAAAAGATGCACATAATGGATATTTTAGAGCACGGTAAATGTTCAGTATTACTGTTTCCTCACAAATATCGTAACTTCAAAGAACATTTGCGAATCTGAAACAATTCTTTCAATTTTGTCAATTTACCAAAGCGTGAAAAGGCCCTTTTAAATGATCATATTACACACTACATACAAGTGTATATCCGATAAGTCATTGTTTTATGCAATTGTTGTAAGAATGCGTTCCCTAAAACATAAAACTTTAAGTGACTCTATTGTCATTTAACCTTTTACTGATATAATTATTACAACAAAACTCGGTCGAACCCGTCTTATTTAGCTAGGCCGACAAATGTTTATGGAGTATCATCCACGAAAGTCTAGTGTACCTTTGAGTGTAATGTCTTTTTAATGAGGCATTTATACGCCAAAACGATCATTTGAATGAAGAAGTACTTAATGTTATCTGAAAGGACAAAAACTATCACTGACTCGAGAAGCCGTTTCAAGACAATCTCCGAATTGTTTTTGATTACAACTAAGGTAAGCAAAGTACTATGTAATAAATATGACGCTGGAATCGCTATGCGGTCTTTCATCGGTACAAGTAAATAGCCTAATGATTAACTCAAATATTAGAACAGCATGATAATTGTCTGTTCTAATCCCAAGTCCAAGGATATGACTAAATGAAGACTTGTGTAGTAATGGTATGCTGGTTTAAGCACTATAATGTTTTATTTTCTCTGTCTAATCGCTTATTTGAAGTCCTTTAATGTTGCAGTTTTAAGTGTACGAAGTTATAAGTTGACAAATTCCCTTAAAGTTCTCCACATGCATACTATAATGAACATATTTAAGTTCAAAGCTATTAAATCAAAAGTTTCAAAACAGCCCCGCGTTATCTTTTATAAATCGTCGAATACGCATTCAAAATAAGCCATGTACTTTCATCTCCTAATTATAATGCCAATGCTGGCGAGTTTTGGCAATCGACATAAGTCATAATAAGAACATGAGCCCTCCATAAATAACATGATGGATTGGTTTCTTGTAATCTACATTCAATATTGACTAACTGTCCGGGTTGTTATCAATATCATCTAAATAGACGATTTCAATATGGTCCCAACGGAAACAATATGATAACAAAACAAAACCTGATGACGAAAACAGCGTATAATTGTTTTTTAAGACTTAGTATTCGTTTTCAGTATGTATTGTGTGCGTGTTTAAATTTTAAACCCAATCAATAATTGATTACTTTTTACCCAGCAGGTAACTTGTAGGCACCAGTATTCAGCAAGAAACGACGATATATGCATTAAATTTATAAGCTTATATGAAATTTGTTCGTATGTGTGTTACATGTAAAGCATTACCGTTTTATCCATATTGCGATATGATCTTTCTAAAACTAGGGTGGCATTTAATTATATTCCTAATGTTGAATTTACGTTCATATAATTGTCCGTTATTATCAGTGATTTGTGCATAAACAAAAATTGATTGAAGCAGTGAACGTAACTATCACTATTTTTGTTTGTAAAAACATTTATTATGACTTTGTAATTTGGAGTTTGAATATAATTATTGTTGTTTTACATTTGCTATATACTAAGTAGGAGCGTTCTTGAGGGATGCCTCGTTTTAAGAAGGTTAAGTACGCTCGTGCTTGTAAATTAACGGGTCCGTGCATTTGTATTTTTCTAGTACACGTATCAAATAATAAATAAGTGTATCAATTTTGCGCGGCGAACGTGAATGTAGTTAAAATATGTGTGCCAGAAAACATAAAATAATGCTTCGGATGCATTAAACAGTTTAATATAAATTAACAATAATAATATAAGTTGTTTATTGTGATAAATTAATATGAGGGTTTTGACTTTGAAAAATATCGAAAAATTGCAGCAACTATCTTGGTTCTGTAAAATAAAATGTGAACGTCATTAACTAATTGTAAATAGGTTGCGTTGTATTATTTGAGCTCGTGGGCTTACAGCATAATTCACGTTTAAATAAATCGAAACTCTATGTCGTTAACGAATACTTATTTTACAAACTTGATAATTTACAATTTGCAAAAATGGCTGTTTTCAAAATTGTAATATTTTCGAAATGCGGGTTGTTTCTTAATCATATATTTTTCTCTTTGAAGCTTACATATCCATCTAATATGAAATAAAGTTTCTCTCTGCCGTTGCAAATATTCACCTCTTGACATATTGACGGACTGTTCAACGTGTCATATATGTCTATTGCATGCGAATTAGTTGTCATAGTAACGAAAACAGAAAATACCTAAATACGCAAAACCTTGAATTAGCAAGTATATAGTTTACACGATCCTACGTTAAAATCGAGACGTCAATAGCACAGGAGGGAATCCATTATTTTTTATATATTTTTTTGTATATATGCTTTAATAGAAACAAGGAGTGTAACTTCATTTGCCGAAAAACTACAACATCTTAGCTGTAAACCATGTAACTCGAACAATTTTTTACGAATCAACTACACACTGGTTGTTTTCGAAAGCTAATAAAATAATTTATCAGAAAAAATAACATCAGTACCATTGACCCAGCAGTATTTCGATACCAGCCCTCAGAAGTTGAGACTGCACAGTGTTTGATTGTGTTTTATTTTGCTATCGGACTATAATAGAATTCAATAATACTCTGAATACTTTCAAGACAGATTCAACCAATCAATCGTAAAATACTTTTTGCATATGTATAAATGATGTTCTAGACGACCATTCGATAGTAATACACAATCATCCACGTTTAATCTAATATTCAAATGAAGTATAATGAATCTATATATAATAAACACATTCGTTTATTTAAAGAAGTGATGCAATTTAATATCAGATTTATGTCACGTTTCAAATAGTAAAGAAATCATGTTTGAGTTTTAATCGTTTGTCTACACATTGTTTAAACCAAAAACATAGTAATTGGCTATTTATTTTCCCGCTCCTTATAAGGCCATATTAGATAGCTGAATACAAAAAAGATAATTTTAAAATATTATTATTTCGATTATGTAATAGAATACCAAGATTAATGTAAATGTTAATATTTATGGGTTATTATTATAACATTATTCTATTTATTAGATGCGGTTTATATTACATGATATAAATTTCATTTAATTTATTAGATGCGGTTTATATTACATGCTATAAACATACAGACTACTATTGAATTGGATATGATGTTTTAAGACCGGGTTAATTCATCAATACATGTGTTCAACCTAAATCGCATTTCGGACAAAATATTATTATGATTTCTGGTCTGGAATCAGCTTCTGAATAGCATATTGATCATATTGTGTGTCCATGTACATACATGCGCATCAATATTATATGAAACAGTATAATACATGCAAGACCTTGCAGAAGACATTCCAAATATTTCAAAACGTTTTGAACTGAGTGTTTACTTAAGTTAATATTAGTTAATGTGCAATCTAACGTATTATGATGCATACATGTAGTTCATAGTTCAATGTGTTTTATAAATAGGAGTTGATCATTTTTTTCTTACTGTTTTTTTTCTGCATTGTTTAATCCTCTTATGCGTTCTTAATGTATTTATTGTGTTTGTTTTGCTCTTCTCAATATTCATCGAGTCAACATAATCGAATAAAAACTGCGTTTTTTTATTATAAGCAGTATTTAGTTTAAATCCATACTTATCATTTTGTATTGTGTAATTTAATAAGTGCAAATTGGTTTGCCTCAATCATTTATATGTGTACCACTTGTTATTACAACAGTATTTCAAATATATATAGAAGCTTACATAATTTAGTTTTCTTTATATATTTGGTTGTTATACATTGGGAAAAAGGGCGATTTCAAATAATAGACAGTAGAGTACATGTGACCATATTATAGCAATTGTACAATAATGATTAAGGGCCTTTGCACTTTCATGATCGACCAGTCAACCAGTTTGAGGTTAAAGTTCTAATTAAGATTTGCAGCTTTAAGGAGTCTTTCTATGTTAAGTAGTTATGAATAAACTCTACATATTTATAATACAATTCCGCAGTTTTTACTAGTTGTGCATATTGATAACATAATATCACAAACATCATATGTAAGTGAATATAAAATACAATTTCAGGTATCCTCTTAGTAGATTATTTTCGCAATTAATGTACATATTGCAACATTCTAGGATGCGTTTTAACTCTAGCTAAACAACACCTTAAAGTAGCATGAAAACTCAATATCAACGAATGTTTCGCAGAAATATTTCGTAAAATAAAGTTTGCCCATACAAAATCAGTGTTCCTCATAGCAATAGCCAAAATGTCAACTCTAGATGTGGTATCGTTACATATCTTGTTGTAGCACAATGTATTCAATTTTAATTTCCCGCAACAATATCTATTCATACGACACACGAACACTTACATGGTACATGAACAAGTGTTGAATATATTGTCCCACACAAATAAAAAATACCATTTATCTATCTTTTTATATCTTTTGTATTTGGTATGTGTCCGATTTGAATAATTGCGATTGGCTGTTCATGTAAATGGTTCTATTGTAAACCGGATTGGTGCATCCCATACGTAGATTTATCCACATTCATGCAGTCTATTTTATATCTTACCTTCACCTCATGGCCGCTGGGTTATGATATAAGAATATTTTCGAAAGAAAGTCAGTTTTCTTGGAAGATTCCATGAAAAACCCAAAATGTTTTCCCACGTATAACGCTACTTGCATATTTGTCTCCCTGTTATGCGTTAATTGCCTTTTAATGAACGTGCGAGACAGGATATGCGACACGCATGAAAATCAACCATGTCGAACATAATGCCATATTTTTATGCCGTTTTAATCATATTCAATTAGTATGGTTGAAATAATATATACATTAACATATTTAAGACGATCATTTCGATACATCTAGTTGAAGCACGCTACAAATCGCAGTCGATTATGTTAAAAGCAATAAATAGTAACATATAATTTTCTAGCATCGAACTTGTATATGACTATATTTAATTACATTTAAAAAGGCATATACTCTTGTCTGTTTTCCAATGATGTCCAATTAAATCGAACAAGACTGATACAAACATAGCCCTTTTAATTAAAGTCATAATGTCATTTGATTTAGGAAACCCAGGCACGAAATGAAACAACAAACAATGCACGTAACGCTATAAAAAGTTTCGTCAATCAAGTAAGTTAGGAATATGGTCTAGAATTTTGATTTTTCGTAACATTGTTTGGAAATATATTAATTTTCATAACTAAACAGACCACGCGCTTTGATAAGATTTCTTTACTACTGGTGCAATTTTCGTTTCGCTTTGTTTATATTTCCCCGTTTTACAGAGTATTCCATTTCACCATGACGTAATTCTGATAGGATACAAAGTGGCGCCGGGTCACTACGCCATCTGGGACCTCACTTCCGTGCTTAACTAGGTCAATGAGAAGATTGTCAAGTTCTGTTACGACTCAAGACGAGTCACTCAGCGACATAAGTAAAATATTGCTCTTTACGAACGAGTCCCCGTGGTATATCATTTAGAAATAGTGTAATGTTAATCGTGTTACTGAGGTATATTTACTTTTATTACTGTAAGTCCTTAACAAAAAAATCGGCCAACTCTAGACATATTAGTAGCTTTGCTACATGTTTGTACAGGTTCTTATGCCAGATGCTATGCTGTAATACTGGGAAAATTGCATTTCCCATAAGTACCTAGCCATTTAAACACGACATGCAATATTTACATTAATTGCATTTATTTGTACATCAGTCCGCCTGTGCCAACACTATACTTACGCGGAAGTATATCAATGAAAAATAAAAGGATAATACATTAAATATCCCCCAAATACGCATCATACTTTTGCAATGTTCCATAAGTAACACAATTAGGTCACCAAAACGATTATGTTCATTGCAGTACAATTGGTACATTGGTACACAAGAATGATGTATCGGTGCTTTGATTCGTTCATTTAACGTGTTTTATTGTTGCGATTTTCGAAAACAGACGTTTTTTTTAATCGATTTATATGTAATGTTATCATGACAAGAAAACGTTATGTTTTCCTTCTTGAACCCAGTGTCAACAATGTTAAGTCGATATTAATGATTTAAAATTAGATTTCAACCTTTTCAAACTAGCCTTATCCTTATTGCAAAGTCGTGAAAGACCTTTTCAGATGTGTAAGGCTTTTGTCCGATGGGATTTGTATTGTTCAGACAGTTCTTGGATTAAATGACGCTTCAAGTGGTTAAATTGCAAATTAAACATTCATTCATTTTATGAGGTGATGCGCGCAAATGCCACGCTGAAAATTCATTGTTGAGTCGTGTTATATGCAATAACGTAATGTTAAACAAAGTACACAAACAATTAATTATAACAAAAATCATTATATAATGATTAACGTCATACTGTGGAATTGATCATTCATATACTCATTCAAGTTCAGATGTACATATCGAGTTAAACAACAAGCATCAAACGCAGCGATACGTTATTGGAACGCTTATTCAAATAGTAGTGTTTGCTAATATAGTTCGTGAACATTGCTAGCTCTATAAACTCTGTTTAAAGTGTTACATTTGATGCATTTTGGATGTGGTTTGAAATGAAATCGAGCGTATGCATACGCATTGCTTAAAGGTATAATGCTGATGTTATAACGAAACATGCTATTTTATAAATAAGTATATTATAAAACCATTGGAATCATCAAGAGCAATGGCAAAAAATAGTATGGCACTAAAAAACGATGATCTTGTTTTTCGTAAACCGCTCGTATATTTCCACCGCCAATTTTGGTTGTGACGTCATTTTTACACAACGCGCATGACACGGAAACTCGTCCATTCTTATTATGAATCAAAGCGTGAACACTTCGCACTTAACGTCAACTTTGACACCGAATATAGTCGTATGTTAATACAGTTCTGTTTATACAAGTTTTATTGAAAACGTGTGCTTTGTCTGGGTCTTTTGCACGACAATCGTTATTCGACACGGTTCAGTGATATGAGTTGCTTTCGGGTGCAAAGAACGTCCGGAAAAGGGAAAGAGATGATTTTTCGGTTTTGCAAAGGATGATGTAAATCGTGATAAATGGATTAAGGCAGTCAATTCCAGGGGTTTAATCGATAGGAAAATGGTTGATTTCAAACCAAATAAGGCATCTAATTTGTGTTTGAAGCATGTTGACGACAGTTGTTTATTCACCCTCCAAGTGTTATGGTTAGTGTTGGAGTGTAGTTAAAGCTCCTGCTCAAAGCTGGTGCTGTGCCAACGATATTTCTTGAAACAAAGACATACAAAGTTTCCAAGAAAAACCCACTTAATCCCTAACACCTTGGACCAGGCAAGCACAAAATTGGCTCAAAGGAACCAAAAATCGGTAATAATTTACCCAATCTATGCTTGCTTATTTTAATATTCAATGTGCTAAATATTTTTATTCAGCATGCTATTATAAAAGATTTCAAGACATTAACATTTATTGTTTTCTTTGACATTTGGTTAGAAAAAAGTGCACTATACTCTCTGATGCAAGTCAATTACAAATACTGGTCAGTCTAATAAAAACTAGAGGAAGATGTAGAAATTTTGTTTGACCTATCCTCACATAATTGTTTTGTCAAACGTTTGAATCCGCAATCAACCTATTAGTTTTCCGTCACAGTATTAACTAGGCTAGCGTGCATTATATTTAAATACATTATATTTTATCGATTACATAAAGGCTGTCTTGTAAGCACGGTGTTTGGTACTTGTCCTTCTCAGCTAGATGACCTGAGCTCAATCCCACTTCCTGGATATTGTTGAGTAATATCATAATTGTTGATGGTCAACATACAGGATGGGTTGGGTTTCTTTTGGGAAATCCGACTAGCCCCAATATCACATCCGCAAAAAACAATTGCAAATCTTTCTGTACCAAGTAGCTGGAAATTGTCGCTTATATGACAATTCAAATTCCATCCACACTTAAAAGAGTCTATAAAGTTCTTAATGAGTGTAAGGGCACAATCCGGGTTTACGCATGATACAGACTTAGGTCCAGTATGGATATGCATCATTATTATACCTTTAAGTAGTGTTCAAAATGTTCTTGTATTTTATACCCATTCATGCATTTTTAATGGCTTGGTAACAAACAATTAATTACAACTCTTCTCTTATTATTAAGGACAAATAGGTTAATCAGTTGAGCAGCTATCAAAATGATAAATACATTCCATTTGATAAATAAATAAGTCTAAAACTAACTCACCAAAAATATTGAAAGTATCAAAAATAACATTTAGGCGTGTTTTAATAATAGTTCCATAACTTACGAAAGTATAAGCGAATCAAAGTGTTGGTAAAAAAATAATTATGTTATCTGTCTTATACTGATATTTAACTCAAATAAAGAACCGTCTTTTGCAAAGATTATTCAAATATATTCTAAAAGTGAGTATTAGTTAAAATATTAATATTATTTACTAACACCATTCAGTATGTTATATTGAAATATTCAGATAAAAGTGAGAAGGGTTATGTGCATGGATTGTAATTATTAGTACAATTTATTGATTTCATAAACACTGAACAGCTTGGCATTTCTCTGAAATAATATTCTCTGGATTCAATTCAAAATCACAAAGCGCATTATTTCTTTTGTAGTTGTTTACGTTTCAAGACTTTCCATGGCTACCAGTCAAATTGACACCAGTTACCAGTGTTGTGTATTATTCCATACAAACTTGTCATTAGTGTCATGGAATGTATTGCTATTTGGCTGTCAAAATGTGCTTTATATGTGGGTATATCACAAGTTGATTTTGGCAGACACAGTTTGGTTTCAGATATGAGATTAGCCCTAGCCCAATTAAATAAACTAACAATCATACAATATATTACTATCAGACCAGGTATCCAGCTCAGCTAACCAAGGGATGCAGTTCCATGTTCACTCTGCCCACTTGAACATACACCATGCTCTTGTTTTGATTTTATCAGGTGATTATAAAGGTAGTTGTAGTTATCAATAAATTAAAATAAATCTTAACACTGAAACTAGTTTTTTTTTATATAAAAGAAACAGTGTTTTAATTTTAACTTCATGTATGTGGAAATATAACATTCCTTCCTTATCAGAACTGTTGCAAGCATTCGTTCTATTTTTTAATTATTAAATGATAATATGGGCATCTAACAGTTTATAGGTGTCTATCGCAACCGTTGTTAATTTTTGGTGTGTTCAATTCATATACACTTAAATTTGTAAATGCAGCATCAACATACTAAAACAATATCCTGGAAAGAGAATAATAATGCATTTGAATATCAACCGTACTTTCGTTTGACAACTGATCACGCATGAACAAGGTGAACCTAAATTTAGTTAAAGTGCAGATTCGTTCATACGAAACAAAGACAATATTTTGTTTTACGGATCATTTCGGCTTACAGGGCTGGGTGAGTCACGAAAAATATCGAATATAAAATATATTTTTATAAACAACTGGTAGCAAGATGAGTTGCAGATAATTAATCAGTAACCACATTTTAATTACTCTTTCAACCTGTTAATTCTTTTCAGCTCAATTCAACAGTGAAAAATGCCCATAATATCACTTTAACCTAGTCATATTAAACGAGCTTGTACTGTACTTTTAAGTTTATAAATAAACTGCACTCCTGTCATATCTTGATATCTTTGGAACTGAACCGGGTCATATTTTGTTCATCAACATGTTGAATCTCAAGGCGAATGTTTCCACCAATACGAATTTGTTAAAGGAACCCTGGTGGATATGTTACTCAGGGGGGGGGCATTGTTTGATATCATTTTCGGTCCAAACACTTTTTCACTGGCAAACTTATAAAGAAATTTTTGTAAATAAAGTGCTAAATAGGGGACAATCCCTGAATCGTCGACTTCAAACAGCCATATTTCAATAAATCCTGAATATAAGTGAACAGGATTTTTCTAATGTACATGATAATAACTCTTTGCATATACCAAACGGTATTTTAATTCAAAAATGCTTTTACACAATTATAGGACTGGATTTTCTTACCATACCGAAATTCAGCCAAAAATTAATTTCAGCCAACATTAATGTGATTAACCTGTGAAGCTAAGCAGTCCGACATACATGCAAGTGATATAATAAACGGTATTGTGCACACACAATTTTTTGGGGCTGACGCACACAGCTATTTATTTGCAGTTTTAATACAATGTTTATTTAAAATAGGCAAGCTTACCTATTTGAATATATCTGCACTCGACCTGATTCACAAGAAGGCAATAAACCTTGCTGTGCGAATACATAACAATATATTGTCATATGTTTATACGTGTTAAGTGTATTATTTGATAAGTTAACGGGTTACATAACTAATATAACTAATTGTGTGTGTTGTTCTGTTAGCGTATACCTCTCATGAGATGCATGCATATGTTCCGAGTTTGTATATGTTTAACAAATTAGTTATTGAAATGAAGCATTATTACTCATTTGTTTAAATCTATGAAGATTTACATCGGAATATGATATACATGTGTTCGTAAATTGTGTATACGCAATACATCTTAAAATATAGGTCAGCATTGCTTGTGAGTTCGCATATATAATAAGTCTTAGTGGCAATGGGTTTTCGCATATTTCAGTACATTTTGATTTTAAATATATTGTCGAAACATTATTAATCAAGGATTTAGATAGTAATATTAAGTTAAAAGCGCGTATACCTACGTCGCCTTGTAATTATACTTTAGTTAATCGCGTCACAGTATTTAAAAGTGCATACCTTCCGAAACGCGTGCATCATTTTACAAGAAAATATCGTTTAAATATAAGATATTAAACCGGATAATTTACGACGATACACCATTAGTGTTTTACATACTTTAAGCTCATAATGTCCTGTCCCCATCTCCAGAGGATTTACATGAAGCTCATAAAGTGCTAAACTGTTACCATTGCATTCTTTTATCAATCACCGACTATGGAATTAAACAATACAATGTTGTTAATATCTGTTTAAACAAGTTGTGATTTCTTAATTAAAGTCAAGACACGACTGAAATAAAAGTAAGGACTTACGCTAAATTTGGAAACCACAAACTTCAAAAATAAATGCAACATCGTTATTGCAGCAAACCATGACATTTTTTAATTGTAATTATACAGATAATTGATAGGCCGATGTATGAGTACTATTCGTGACACATGTTTTGCAAGTTTAAAAAAATATTATGTTTAATCTTCTATGAAAAAACATCAACGGAGGTACCAAATCATAATATAAATTTAATTACATTTACAGATAATTAATTGCTTGACGCGAAACATTACTGTAATTCGGCTGTCTATATGCATCGTATATATTATGCAGAAATAAAAAATACTCAGACTCATTATAAGAATGCATACCATGTATTGCGTGCAGTCTTATACGCATCAACGGCAGCATTTGAAGGACATACGTTAAGTACTTTTCGATGTCACCAAATCAAAGAATTTAACTAGATTGACACCTGTTATGTTTCCAAAGAAAATGCTAAGGAGTATAATGCGTTCAAACGCAAAACTTTATCCGTTTTAATTGTATTGAAACAGGCATGAGTTCACTTTTTAAAATGCGATTGATGAGTTGATGTAAAAAAGGTTAACTATAACATCGCACACACGTGTATTATCTTATAATACACGTTTCAATACAAGCCTTGTAAGACTCCGCGTTTTCTTTTCTGAGGCATCACATTACATTTGACGTCGACATTAGATTGGCAATGCCTATATTATATTAACAACTTTGATTGTAATTATTTTACGGTCTTATTTGGGAAATAACATGCATGCACTTTCTAATGCGTTTTACAGTATTTATCAGATATGATTGGTAGATATAATTCCAAAGCCTAGTGTGAGATTCGTTTAAGTTACGACACAAAACGTTTAAAACAGGCTTTCTCAAGAACAATACATTCGGGATATTACTCTAGTCAATTGTTCCATGTGTTTGTATCATTCGAGTGGCGTATGTAATGACGTATCTCACGAGAGGCGGAGCCTCGAGTTTGATGCGAAATAGCGCAAGCCTCGAGACTGATACAAACACTTGTAACAATTGACCTGCGTAAAAGTCCTGTTAATATATACAACTTTGAATCAATTTAGTTAAAAATAATGAGTTGAAACGTTCATAATTAACCAAAAATGCTCTTATAATTTTCTGCATTCAAAATGACGTCATTAACAGTAGTCCGGCTAGTATGGTAATACTGAATTGGAAAACTAGCGAGTAGCATATAACGTGATTTTTTT
Organism: Dreissena polymorpha; assembly: GCF_020536995.1. Lineage (NCBI taxonomy): Eukaryota > Metazoa > Mollusca > Bivalvia > Myida > Dreissenidae > Dreissena > Dreissena polymorpha. Next base: position 93,079,860 of record NC_068360.1, read on the forward strand.
CTGTGCAGTGGTATTTTACCGGTTGAAACAACTTGTAATTGTAGGGAACATAAAGCAGCTATATAATAAATATATGAACATATATTTTTAATACTATTGATGAAATATTTCATATTCAGCATGAACTACAGAAAACAAAAACCTACAATAAACTGTTTTATTAATTATTTAAAACTGAAGATACAAATTGAAAAAGAGATAGCCCTAAACAATGATACACTTCATATATTTGAACAAAAATGGAAACACATTAAACTTTCATAAACAAGTCCAGTATGCTGTCTATCCACTTTATGCAACTCATCCTTATTCATAATTATTCTGTTGATTTTCTTTCTTAATAATCACAAACGACAAAAAAATGCATATTAACTTTTTTTTTGTTTTAATGTTTTTTAATAAAAAAAACCATAGGGTCAAAAAGATATATATTAGCATATCTTGTATAACATGTAAGAACATAATTGCTGCTACATGGTACCACTTTTTTATGATCATATACATGTATACATTGTATGTCTTAGATTGAATAAAAAAATATTTTAAATACTAGCTATTTTTTAATAGTGTTTTACATCTTAAGTTTTTAACACAAAATGAATTAAAAGGGATTAATATAGGGTATATTAAAATGATTCCAAATCGTATTAGACTTATTCGACCGTTGAATACACTCAACGAATTTTAGCAACATTCATACTAAAATATCGTACAGTTGTTGTTGTTGTATTTGTATCGGCTACGTGATTACATTATTGCTGAATTATCTGTGATTTTCGGCATATTATTACATTTGTTCTAAGCAACAACGCTTGCCTGTACGCCGGCATAGTCATTCTGATGAAGGGAAATTGTAAGGCATGTATTCACACGTGTTCTTTGGATTTTTTGTTTACTGGATTTAAATAAACAAATACCGCGTGTTTTGTTTATTCACTCTGCTAATGATATCAAAACTGTGTTTAAATAACCAATGTCTACTTTCAACAAAAATGTTTCTTTCTACGATCCTGAAGATACTGTTTTCATGTTTGCTATAAGACTGTCATTATTGTTTTTTGTAACATAGATGCGTACATAAACCCTCTTAACCAAATGTTCAAACAAATTGCTGGTGAATCACGTTACTCCCTGTGGTTATATTTGACCGTTAGCTTAACTGCTAGACATCGTTAACAGGTTTGGTAACATGGTAAGCAAGAATGCGCCAATTTCACAACACGTTTCCAAGCCCTAAGACGCATTTAATGGTAATATTGCACTATCGCGGAAAGCTTTAATGCCTATGCACTTTAATGAATATCGCTTTTAACCACTTGTATTGGTTATACTTGCGTATTTTTTCTTAGCATGCATAGGTAAATGTTTCATAAAAATGCACAATGCTCATTCAATAACCAAAAAAAGTAATCACATAGGTATTTTGCGCCTACGGTAATTAAACATATTGCCAGTATCGTTTTCGATATATTTTATATCAATCATTTTACTGCGATTAGTTCAAGTTCATGTCATATAAGGTTTACGAATTAATTAGGTCGGTAAGTATACCTTTGACGTCATTGCAGTGTGTTAAATTACAAACAAACGAATAAGAAGTTCAATATTGCCATTTGTTCTTATTTCATTGCATAATTATTTCGTCAGGTAAAAACTAGTTTCATGATGTTAGTTGAGACTAAAAGTATTTGTATTTTATTAAAATTCATGTATAAATACAATTTAGCAAACAATTAAACATCATCAAACATACATCAAACACACATCACATAATTGTTAAAATTTGTGTTCGATAGTCTAAGTTTCAATACCACCTGTAAGTGATCTGAAACACACACACACACCATTAGCACAATTTTAGCCGAAGCAATTCTATTTGAAGCATGTGAATGAAATAGAATGAAAACTTCTTGTTGCAATAGTTCCTTATGTTTTTATCTCAATTAGTATTCTTCTCTTTAATACTATGAACATGAAAAAATGTATGATTAAGTTTACCCTTTATCTTGTATGAACCCTGACATTGTTCTGGCAAATCATTCTGGCTTTTGTAAATCATAGCATTCAAAGACAGGTTAATAATATTGCTTGTCCTGAATGCCTGAAGGCTGTAAAATGATAACCGTATGAATCATCGGATATTCACATATTCTTAAAAACAAACTCAATCAACATCGGTAACACAACGTTAGTTACTATACAAATAACTATACACATACATACAATTAACAAGAAACCGAATTCCGGTATCGTTTTAGATGGACACTTAAGCAAAGTTTAAAACACTGAACACAATGAAAGCTAGCCACACACACAGCATTATTAATTTAACAACTTACCCATTCAACGCAAGAGAACATATACAAATTAATGGACGAGCTATTTACGTTGCACCATTTATTGCACATAAAACAACAACGGACACGCACCAGACTTTATGCATCTTCTAAAATACATGCCATCTAATAAAATATTATAATAATGTAAGAAACATTTTTGAAAGTGTTGCGTACATCAAAGTAAATGACAGGCAAACCACATCCATGTGACCAGACACTTAATAAGATCAAATGAGTATAACCTTTTAGAATATCTGATGTAAAACTAAAATTCCATAAGACATTTGACAGTATGCATTATCTTTAACATAAAATTTTCGAGTAATAAACACTTCAGTTCATTTAGTTCTATTGCTTATAGAACCTTAAACTTAACGTCTATAAATATGATAGCAAAAAAATTATAACAGGGTGCAGAATCAACGGGGTTTTCATTGGGTTACACACGGGCTAGAAAGGATCTAAACACACCATTAAGAACGTTATTTTTGAAAAGATTTCACGTTATTGAAATACATTTGCAAAAATTGCTAGTTCATAAAATATAGTTTTTTTTAAGTTTGTGCCGATATCTTAAGGTATAAGAATAAATCCTTGAATACGTCTGAAATCGGTGACACAATTTAACCTTGCGCAACGCAAAGTCGTCCAGAATACATGGACTTTATGAACAAGAACGCAGGCTTATTAAATAAAGTTATTCTGATGTATTTAACATTGCCAAAAGCAGCACAAAACAATTAGCCTTGTCTTTCAATAGGTCAATAGGTCAAAAATTAGAGCAACATTGATTACGTATAAACTGAAACGATGAGTATTATTTGTTAGGAAAAAACGTGTAACAATTTTTAAAGACTACCGTTGACTACTTAACACAATTCATAAAAAGACAATTTCCAAATTTGCAAATGAAATGAAAGTTCAAGTTACAGTTGCGGTAATCGAACTAAAACCTGAAACCTATTATTTATGAGAATCGTGTTATATTGAAGTTATAATAATGAACAATAGTGCGATTTTAAATACATTATAATTTCATAGAAACTCTTCTAATTAAGCTTATAATTACATTATAACGTTAATTTGTAACATGATTCTCGACCTCTGTATTGCTAGATTGAAAGTACGTGAATATACCATGTCCCTATATAGGCTTGATAACACATATTTATTTCTGTAAACGTATATTACATTCATTATGATCAAAACAACGCTCAGTTTCAGTATTTAAAATTATATTCGCTTCTGGAATAGCTGTCAATACATTGGGAAAATCAATTGCTTGTGGTGTTCCGGTTGGTTGAAGGGTTGTATCGTCCGTATTCACACAATGTCAGACAACCAACATCTCACCAGAACACATCAGTTTTGTAATGTCACATTCATAATTGTCACTGTATTAAGTTTATTTAAAACAATATATAATTAAACACATTATTCATAAATTCATAAATCTTATGACGTAGATGTATAAGATCTACGAAAATGGCAAAATGGCATCGAAAAGAAAGAAAAAGGAAGTGATATAAAAATAATTACGTCAAATTCCTGATATATTTTACGGCGCATGATTGGATAAGAAATTTATATTTTGTTCGGAATCAGGAACATGGCCATAATTCGGAGCACCCGTTCTGTTGGTTAATTGGGCGTGCTAAAAAGAACGACGTAATTTTCCCAATGCCGCTCGGAACGTTAAATATTGTTGTCATATTACAAAGTAGATAACTATTATTCAGCAAATTAATACGAAAACGGATATCAGACTGTGAGGTGTTGAGGTCAAATCTAAACAACGGTATTGTATACCATAACAAAATCCAGTATTTGAGTAGATTATTAATAATTAAGTACTAAACAAAACGATCAAGTATGTACAACTTTGAATTATTAAATTCACACTACATAAAATTGTATCTCAAGTGAGTCATTGACATAAGTAATTGGTGTAAGTTTGATTTCTCTTAAACATAGAAATTTGCGCAACTCTATCGTATTTCAACTCTTTTACTGATATAACTCGGTAAAAAACCCGTCTTATACAGTTACGCCGACAAACTTTCATGGCGCATTATCCGCGGGAGTTTAATGTCTTTTTAATGAGGCATGTATACGCCCCCAAATGTCATATGAATGTAAAAGAACGTAATAAAATCTGACAAGACAAGAGCATCACTGACTCGATAGGCTGTTTCGAGATTGTCTTGGAATTGTTTTTGATTACAACTCAGATAGGCAAAGTACTCGATAATGAACATGACGCTTGCATCGATATGTGGTCTTTCATCGGTAGTACTTACCACGTAAATAGCCTCATAACTCACTTTAGCATTAGAACATCATGACCACTGTCTGTTTAAATCCCGTCAGCCTAGAAAAATGAATATCGAATGCTAGTGTAGTTATGTAATGCTGGTCATATTAGCATAATGTTTTGTTTTCTCTGTCTAATCGCATTTTTGCAAGCAATGTTTGTCGATGCTTTTTTTAATACGCACTTAAATGTAGATAACATTTCCTAAAATGTACTCCACATGCAAAATATCATTAAACGGCAGATTCATGATATCCTTAAGAAATCGCTTAGAATTTTAATGTCGTTGTAAGTGACACTTTTAACGCACTGTCAGTTTGCTGGCAATATTGTAAAGATGATTATTTTTAAAGGATTTTAACTATTAATGTAAGATTTCGAACCATAAACGAGTAAATACAATTTAGTACATATCATTACTGGCGTATTTCGTGTAAAATAATGCTTTTATTTTCTTTCCGAAAATTCATATTAAAAACAAACACACAATTGGATACATTATGTATGGATATGTCTTCATTAAATACATTAATATATATTATGTTTGTTCCTTGTGTTATAAGGACCTCATTAGAACATTGACAACTGCTCACTTCTTATATATGATAACAAAATTATGTAATACCTGGTAAATTATCAACTGAAGAATGTCTACCTTTTCCATGTTCAACCCAGACAGACTCTGTTGAGTGTGTTTCTGTAAAGTTTCGCTTTTGAGAAGGACCTAAATAAAGTTGCTATATAAAATGAGCACTAAGTGTATATCTTGCTGAAACAAAAGAACGATCACCAGAGAAGTGCCACTTACTTGTTTTCAGTGAATTGTGTAATCAGCTTTGAGGATATTTGCCGCATTTAAAGATTCAACTGTTTTTTGTAGTATTCGAATTTTTTTTAATGATTTTATCTTTCTCATTATAATTATAAAAGAAGTTCAAATATAAATTAAAGATCGATACAAACTTATCAGAATTGGTTTAACATTATCACTGGAGCATATTCTGTAAATATTGGCATAATTCTCAACACTATATATTTGTAATATGTTATTGATTCCTTAATTAATGTTAATATATGTACGATGAATATGACTATTTTTGCATGAAAAAAAAATCAATATAAATATCTAGTGAAGCACTTGCGTATATATGCACAATGTTATTGTCTGTCAACTGATCTCGTTTCTTTATTTAACATTCATTCGAAATATTTCGGGACAACGATAACAAAATTGAGCCACTGCACATATCATGCAATGTAGCGGACCGTTATATCGGTGATTCATTAAATAGGACGAATTGTACACACGCAATTAAATGACTTTACTATCCATTTCTGCTAATTAAGTAACTATAAGGACGTAATTGTTCTACACATGTGATAATGAATGTCTGACACACACATGCGTTTTGAGTTTTGAAATTAATAGTTTTGTAGTAAAAAACGATACATTTGTCTTTGGAAAATGCTAATTTCCATGAAATGCGACCTATGTGTTGAATTGTTTACACGTTAATTGACAATAGAGCGAACGAAACTTTAACAGAGAAATGCCAAATTATATCATGAATGTCCTTTTAAAATTTTACTTTTAACACATAGTGTGTTTCTGTGTTAATATCATGTGTTTGCAGGACGGGTATACAAGTTTATGGTTAAATCCAAACTGATATAAAAATTTATGTAGATAATAACCAAACTCATAATGGATAATGCACAAACTGCGATGTATTGAACATGTTTCCCAAATACAGGTGGTATATTATTCTTTGAAAACAACTATGTATAACCAAACACTCACACGATGTGTATAATGGAATAAAAAAATTACTTTCAACGAACACCAACATTCATTTTTGTTATAAGTGAAATCAATTTCAACTGAACTTGCATGTCCATTCTTATTATTTAATCACTTGATTTAAAGGGGTTCGAAGCTGCATGTTAAAGTAGCACTTGTCCCGCTGATTCATGTATTTGTCACCATATTAGAGGTTTCGAAAATAATTTGAGGCATTACTGATCTGATTCATTTTACATTATATCAGAAAAATTGCATCGAATGGTACACAAATATTTAAGGGAAATAACGACGGCTAGTATAGCATTTTACTTTCCGAATTATATTTACAAATTGAAAGAACATATTAAATGATTTCTCAATACACATACATATATATTAAAAGTCTTCTGTAAATTATGTACTTTAATAATAATACAAAGTTTTCCCCGTGATCCTTTTCGCCGGCGCGGGAAAATTGAAGTAGTGGTAAAATATTTACGAGCGAATTGTACAGTACCCCGCTAAGCGCATGCTCACTGACGATAAACGACTGTTAACGGTATTTTAGCATAGAAAGCTTGCGAGACCTATATGGAATGGCTTTGAACCACATTGAAACCTTGGCGTGAATAATATTTGTGGACTTTCAACTATTTTTCTTTCCGATTTTATCAATTACGTATTATTCTTTCTGATTGTATGTTAATAAAATTTGTTCTTTTTGTAATTTTGAATATTTGATATTTCAGTCGATTCGCTCCTTTAAACTGGTGGTAAATAGTTTTAGAGCCGGGCTTGTGCACATAGTATTAGCTTTATTTCGCTACGTGATCGGACCAGACTGATAGAGGCATTCGTATGAAAATGCTTTTTTATTTTCAACATTTGAATACAGTTTTGTGAAATATACATTTTTTCAGTACAACCACTTTGGCGGAAATGGAGATTGATCGGCATGACGAAGAATTTGAGTTGTCATATCAAGACATAGAAGAGGAAAAGAAGAAAAACAAGTTTTACATGAAAAGAAAACATAATCATTTTTTATGATGATTGTTTAACAATGTGCTAAAATGCTTTTGTTGTCAGCAATTAAATAAATCTCGAAATATTTTACAAGAGTGTTCATTTTACATAGATCTTTATATAAAAACATCTATCAGTTTGGTCATTATACATCGACTTCCTAATGTTAATTTGGAATTATCCATACACTAGTTAGGTCATTATCCAATTTGTATATTATTGTCCCAAACAAATTCGAATATATTGCGTTTTCGAGCATTTACGCCAATCAAATTTTGTACATACATATATGAAAGGTTAATACATAAGTCCAAGCATTAAAACATTAAAAACATTCAATTATAATTGTTTTTGGCCTAAAACTTTCGAAAATTTCATTTACTTTTTTCCAGATTTTCAAACATTTTCATTTTATTTCGACGTAATTGTTTTTAATTGTTATGGGTTTATTAGCGCATTGTTTCCGGTAAATATCATTTTATCAAAAAGAAACGTTTATTATGTTACAACTAAACTTAAATAAACGTGTTCTTAGAAATAAATGACCGTAGTCTCTATTTCTTTCGCAATTTTTTCTACAGTTTGAATAATCCTTCTCAGTTTGGATTATCGACGTACAGGGAGTGTGATAAGTACGCTTACCATTCCCTTTCCGCACGATAACCAACGGATTATGTGAACGGTGGAGGCCACTTTTGAGGAAAGTAATGACAAGCCTAGAATATATAGTAGTGTTCTGCAATTATTGTTTGCATGTCTAAAATGTATTCGTTAATTATAAATCATATTTAACATGATTGTAAGAACGCAACATGTTTGCAAGTAAAAAATCTTATGTATTATATAGACCTTGACGTTTAGTCAAAAACTTGTTTGATAAGTATTGTTCATATCAGATTGAGATCTAAACGTTAGTTTATTGTAAAGATTAATCATTCATGTTCTTTTTATGGGAAAGTATATAAGTACGTATTATAAGAATATTCTTATAATTATGTTTCTTTAAATACGTTTGATGTTTAATGTCTCTCTCTGATCTGAATTAGATAAGGGGCTATTCCTTGATGGAAACATAGACCATAATTAAAGCCGTGCGAGGATTGGTCATAATAAGATCATAAGCTCTCAATAAATGGTATGATGAATTGGTTTATTATTATATACATGTACTAATTACTTACTGTCCTGGCTAAAGAGACGAGTTCAATATGAGCCTTAGGGACACCATATTCATACAAAACAACACCTGAATTTGCAAAAAGCGTATATTGTTTTGTAGTGTTGTTCACTATGAGTTGTGTACGTGTTGAACTAATTGATTATTTTCCCCAAGGTTGTTTAGATTATACGCCAGTATAAAGCAAAACAACATCGATGCATGTATTTACATTAATCAGCTAACATGTAATTTGTTCGTATGTATGTAACATGTAAGGCATCCCAATTTCATCACGAGTGTAATATGTTCTTCTAAATCAAGGATGTCATTTAAGTGTATCTCTAACATATAATTAGAGTTCAAACAATTTTAGAATTATTATCAGTGATGTGCTCATGCAAAATATTGATTCAATTAGTTAACGTTATTATTTGTTTACGAATTTTTTATTATGATTGTGTTATACGGTTATTTGGAATTATTAGAGTTATTGTAGCAGTGGTTGTTGGTGAAACAAACAAAAAAATAAGATGTGGTTTAAATTACATTTGATATAATTGAAACAGAAACGTACTTAATGGATACCTCATTTTAAGAAGGATTACTATGCCATTTTGGTAAATTAACCGGTCAGTGCATTTTTATTTATTTAGTATACGTATCCAATAATACAATACTTGTATCGATGTTGCGCGGCGAACACGAAAGCAGTTAAAATATGTGTGTTATAATGCATAAAATAAACTTTTGGATACATATAACACTTAACATATATGTTTACAATAATTAAAAATGTTGCTTTATGGGGATACGTTACTGTTTGTGTTTTTACTATGAAAGTTATAGACGATATACCGCAACTATCTTTGTTCTCGTAAACATTGTGTGCGTTATTGACCAACTGTGATAGGTTGTGTTGTAATACGTATTCTCATGGGCTTTCAGCAAAATAAATGTTTAACTAAACTTTAAACTATTTGGCGTTAACGGATACTTATTGTGCATCCTTGGAAATTGAAAATTTGCAAATCTTGCTATTTATATAATTGTAATATTTCCGAAGTTGCGCTTTCTTGTAATTTAGATTGCTTATTTCTCCTTCACGATTAAATATCCATCTAATATGATATAAAGTTTCTTTCTTCAGTTGCCAATATTCGACTCTTGACATATTGACTGAACGGTCAGCCGATGCCTATTGCATACGGATTAGTTGTCCTGGTAACGAGAACAGAACATAAGTAAATACGCAAAGCCCGGAATTAGCAACTCTATAGCTGACATGATCCGTGTAAAATGAAACTAGGTTACAATTATGCCGTCATTAACGGTAATTTTCAGATAGAGAAAAAAGCAATATTTAATTATTACCGCTTTCGTATAGCAGAATATAATACTGCACTGTGTCAACTTTTTGTGCGTGATTGTTTTATCAGACTTTAAATTAATTCAACAATACTCTGAATAAAGCAAATACTGATTCCTCCAATAAATCATACAATCATATTTGTACATGTTCAATTACGTTCTGGGCGGCAATCTGATGTATTCGACGTGTATTCTAGTATTCAAGGTAATACTAATGAATCTTTAATGCATCTTCAAATAATTATCCCATTGTGTTCAATAACCAACAGTCGTTCTTTATTGAAACAAATGACTTTAAAATCAGACGAATGATACGTCTCAAATAAATATGTTAGTAGGTCAAATTAAATTTCAGTGCAATGCAATTAAACTTTTTGACAAAAAAAGAACAGAGAACAATAATGATTTTGAACACGAGAAACATAATAATTTTAAAGGCAGTAAGAACAAACTATTACTTGCAATTTAATTTGACTAATAATTCAAATACTATCAGTGACTGCAATTCATCCATACACGTCTTTCCAGGGAAGAACATCAAACTATTATTTCAAGTAGAGGTATATACAATATTATTTCGTACAATTATTGCTTTCTTTACTTATGTACATACTTTTAATATTAAAAATTACATGTTGATATTAATGCACTATAATGGTTGCCTAATAGTTAGCCAAATCGTTTAGTTTATCAAGTAGGTGCTGAACATGTTTAAATTTTTTTTCACTTAAACGGGTAGGACTGCTACACGTATAGCCCTGTGAATACATGTCATTATATAATTTAATTTACGAAACCATTGCGCGCAATGAGAACGCACACAAGAAAAACATGCAGTTATGCTATAAGAGTTTTCGGCAATCAGGTTGGTATGGAATACCGTCTAAAATATTATATTTTCGAAACACTAAGTGGAAATATGTATATTTATTTTCATAACTTTAGGACCACGTGCTATGATAGGATTTGTCTCCTTCTTGTGCAGTTTACGTTTTGTTTTGTTTATATTCGCCATTATTACGTGCTATTCCTTTTCTCCACAACGTAGTTATGACGTTGCACCGAGCCGCTGCGCCCTTTGGAACCTCATCGTCAAACGTAATTTGGTCACGGAGAAGATTGTCAGACGATTCACGCTGTATGGATGCGGCCACGCAGCGAAATTAGTAAACATATTGCTATTCACGAGCGAGTATATTGCAATGATTAAGTCCCCAATGGTACATTATTTACATATATTGCATAGCTGTTGGTGTATCTGAGGTCTATTTAGAGCTTTACTTGTATTTCTGTCAGTTCTTCACAAACAAACAACCAACTCTAGACACACTAACCAGTGCATGTGCTATTTATTTGTTTGGGTTCGTATGCCAAATGTCATGCTGTTATACGGGGAGAATGGCCTTACCAATAACAACATGGCAGAAAAAACATGGCATACATTATTTACATGTATTGTTTGGATGTGTACATCAGGCTTGCTGTGCCAACGCTCTTAGGTTTAAAGTCACTATCACGCTCACCAATGCATACGGCTACTATATTATGCTATATAAAATCATTCGACAACAAGTAGTACCATACAATGGTTAATTACAATAGGAAGACCCTAAAAACAAGTAACATTGATGTAAAAACGTTATATTACAAGCATTCGGCATGTTTTAAGCATGTAAATATCTAAATATCGTTCCACGATGTAATCTACTTTCGCTTTCGAGTCAGGATTGGATTCATTCGGGTTGCGTTCATTTGCATAATTTATACAAGCCATTTTCGCATTCGCTAAGTTCCAGTTACCCAGAATTCATTTGGATTTCACAGAATGATTATTCATGAGAGCTACGTCATGCTTCCGACGCACACCGTATCCAATCTCGTGTTCGCCCGTAAATGTTCGGATATTTCACGGGAGATATAAATGGATTTATTTGTGGCCACAAAAAAATAAAAACGAGCATTTTGTATCTCGTTAAATCAATTCTACCAGACAACATCTAACGTTGAAATTTTGGATTTTGCGAAAAGGAACATTGATTAGCTTTATTTAACGAAATATTCGATATTTTTGAGCGTGATTGTTACTTTAAGTATATCAGTGAAACATAAAAGGATAATAAATTAAATCTCCCCTAAATTAAGCGCCATACTTGAACTTGATTTATATATTAATGTGAGTGCGTTTGTATGTTTTCGATAATTTTTCCCGGAAATTATTTTCATAGGCCATTTTATTAGGACTTAAAAACTGTTTTAATTGTAATATAAGTAACCAAATAAGCCCACCATCACGATAACGTGCAATCCAATAAATGGGTGCATGGTTACGAAAAAAACATGTTTCGGTTTTTATGTTTGTTCATTACACCTATGAAATAGAACCAGACGAGGTTTTCAATCGATTTAAGGATTTATTCTTAGACCGTAATATATCGGCACAAACTGCACGAAAAGCTGGCTTGCATGCGTTTAAGGTTTTTGCAAATGTTCTTCCGTATCTTGAGATATTTGAAAACAAGATGTTCGTATCGGTGTTTTTTTATTCTGTCCAGCCGGTGTGAACCCTTCTATGAACGCCGTTAATTATGTCCCTGCTATATATGATTATTGAAAACAGAGAACAGCATTTTACTGATGAAACAAAAAGTTGAACACTGAGGTTGGAGATCGAATAATCTCATTATCTCGTATAAACGTATATATGTGCCCGTTTGTTCCGATGTATGGAATGATTACCGTGTTTCTGAATTTTTAACACAAGGATTAGGTTACGCGGTTTGGTAAAAAAGAATATTTATGTAAATGACCTAATCAAGTACATGTATCGACCCAAGCTTGCGTACTGATATCATAAGATAATGTGCATATATCTGAATAAGAGTTTTTTTTTATTTAGGGTCTTACTTCCTTAGTCTATAAACGCAATCACTGTGTAACTAGTCGCATTTTGGGCTGTTGGCACAAGCCGTATTCAAAAGATAGTGCACACACTATAAAATTTGGTTGCCGTTGATAAATTACCATAAAGCAATGTTAAACATCTCCGATGTAAGTGGTGTGCGAATCACATTTCAATGTCCTTTTCAGCTTGATATATTTCCAAAACATTGCTTATATATTGATATATACATTGTTGTTGTTTATAAATTGGTACAAAACTACTTCCGTACTTAGAACTACTTATTATTATTTTCCAATCAGGTTTCAGTTGGATTCTCTTCTTCAGGCTGCAGTATATTAACCATTTGTCCACTTCTGGTAAATGTATTGATCTTTTGGATCAATAATAACTTAAGTTAAGGTTCTGAGAAAGACACACTTTGGGTACGGTTCGCCAAAAGAAAGTGATGCATGTTTATTTTTAATGAGCATTTCATTACGACAGGTGTTTGTAAGCAATTAGTAATTTATAACTGGACTCATCAAAGGCGACATGCGGTTCATAACCTTGAAAACGCATTGAAGATGATCTTGACATAGAACGTTATAATGTTACCCTACGTATTGAACTCAAGGTCATTCATTACAGCGTTATAGACCCAAGCTATGTGTAATGTACATCTTGAATACATTTTATTAAGACAAAGGATACTTGAATATTGGTCATTGCCTCTTATTACTTCGTTATTATCGCAAACATCAGCATACTGTTAGGCATTCTATCTATATACATTCATACGTTGACGGATATAAATGTTGCCATTATCACATTGAACAATACATAATTGACTTACTTTGCGCCTTTTATTTACTGTTGAAATGTTTCTTGTTCGTGATGTTTCTGTAAAGGTATAGCTCTATCTGCTTTGTCAATATATTCTGACCCAGGAAACTTAAAGTCCTTTCTTTCTTCGAATGCAATATTATACATATTATAACTAGAATTCAATACCATAATCCTGCGCGCTATTGCCAGAAAACCCAATAACCCAGAATGTAACAAAAATGAATGACATGAACAGCACCATGTATGCGTGCACAAGTAAGTGTTTACAGGGCAAAGGAAAACACTCACGGAAAAATGTTATTTTCAACAATTCAATACGCCTGAGCACATGTGACCACGTTCCAATATTTCGGACGGAGGCAATACAGTTCTGAAACAATATTTACTTGCACGTACACATCAAAGCAGAAACACTCGCAGCTATTGACTCATTAACAGAAATCATCTTTCAATTGGCAGACAAAAGTAAACAATAAGGCAAATTACTTTTGATTACCGTTGTTAATATGTAAGTAGAAAACGATTAGAAGTTTACATCCATATAAATCACCGATCGTTAACGTACAACAGAGAGTATTGTAGTGTGAAATCGTCATATATATATATATATATATATATATATATATATATATATATATATATATATATATATATATATATATATATATATATATATATAGTTTTTATTTATTTATTTATTATTATTTTTATTTCTATCTTTATTCTATTTATTAACTTATACCTGCCTTTGATCGTTCTGTAAGGTTAGTCAAGTTGAAAGATGTGAAAAGGGGAAATACATGCAAAATTGTGAATACTCACACACATGAAATAACTTTTATTTGTTTCGTGAACGTTTTTTAATAAATATAATAAGCTTTTGAGCTGAACTATGCTGAACTATGCTGAACTATATCTCAATTTAATACATTCTCAGAGTAGAACGTTTAAAAAAGATATTTACCAATTTATCATGCACAAAAAAGCTTTGATTTATATCCCGTAAAAATAAAAATTGTCTCTTTTGTAAATTAAATAGGATGTCGAAAATGTTATGTTAGCGCACGATACATATAAACAGCCCATATACATAGCAGATAGAGTTTTTTACAGGATTGCAAAACTATATAGTGATCACTATTATTGCATAAAGTATTTCCAATGTTACTTTTAAACATTCTCAAGTAAAGTTTAGCATTTGAACAAGTATGAAAACGTAACACTGGGTTGTTTTAGCATTTTAGAAGGTGATACATTCCTCTGTGATATATATTATTTAATAAGTATACTTTTGAACAACAATATAGCAATAATACAACCTAAATGTACATGATGTTATTTGCACATGCTAAATTTGCCTAAGTAAAATAATTTTAGATTTGTAGCATTCCGTGATGTGTATACAATTTTCACAAAAGGAGAGTACATTATATGTTTTTAGAAAAAATATTAATTGGCTTACAAGTACACGGTTAAGTAGCATAAGAGTGAAGAACCGCCATGTTAATATGATCGCCTAAAATTTCATCTAATGTTTAACGTGGCACGTATATACTTCATTTTTCTACGTTTTAAGCAAGAACATACATAGAAGTTGTGCAGGTTTTACTAAAACAGACATATAGTTTCGTTTGTAGTCTTTCTAAGATACGTTGATTACGATATATACATATCCCTAATTCGGTGGTCAATGGTGGCATAAATAATTGAAATATAAAACTTATTTCTTTATTCGGACGCAGTCAACGTATTGTATGTAAGTTAATAACTGACCAAACACTCGACGATGTAAAACTAACACAA
Organism: Dreissena polymorpha; assembly: GCF_020536995.1. Classification (NCBI taxonomy): domain Eukaryota; kingdom Metazoa; phylum Mollusca; class Bivalvia; order Myida; family Dreissenidae; genus Dreissena; species Dreissena polymorpha. The sequence continues at coordinate 93,095,379 of NC_068360.1, forward strand.
ACACAATCTATAATACGAGTGTCACCGTCTTATAACAGGCACTGCAAACACAAGCAATTGTATGACAGCATTTGAATCTGACTTCATGAAAGACAGTATATATATTGACAAGACCAAACGCCATCTCAATAGATGGGCATAAATCGATATTACACGTACTTGTAATGGTCGTTTGTTTATTAACAGTATGTTAAATATTTGATGTATGTGTGCATGTCAGAAACGTCTGTGTAAAGATAAATAAAATCAAAATCACACTCGAAACGGTTTAAAAACATATTGTCAAATAATGTAACAAAAACGCATCGCAAGCACGATTTATTTTTTTCTTTTGCGTCATTCTACTGATCCGATCATGCTGGTTTGTTGTTTATATTGTATAAAGTGTCAGCAAAAGGTAAACGTTTACGGTTTTAAGACCATTCACACTGATTCAGCACCTTAGAATCACTTCTAACTACTGTTATTTCACAATATTAGCACTTACATATATTCTATTTTAAATCAATGTTAGTTGTTGATATTGCATAATCGTGATAAGTGTGCAAGGGTAATGCAGGTTTCAAATCTTGATATTGTACGAAGCTAAAAACCGTGAAAACACCGGTTCATATTTTAAATACGATATACAAAATTATGTTTATGTTTTCATTCAATATAATACACACAATGTATACATGTATATGATCATACAACATAGTGATTGTACAAAGCAATAAAGTTCAGACATGTTATATAAGATATGCTAATATATATACATTTTTTTAAAGAGAAAATAAAAGAACAACAAAAGAATAGTTATGAACAATGATGAGTTGTATAAAGTCGGAAGAAAACGTACTGGAATTGTGTGTTTTGTTGTATATTCACAATAATCTTATAAGATTGAAAAAAAATACAAAAATATTTTAGAAAGATAAACTAACATTAGAGTGAAATGTATATGGTGGACAAACATTATGAGAATTTAATCCGATTCCATTTGTGTTCAAAGATTTGTAATGTGTCATTACTGAGGGCTATTTCTGTCTCAATCTGGATTTTTAGTTTAAGACTATGGACAAAACAATTAAAATTTGGTACTCGTTTTTTGTACTTCTTGTTAAAGATAAAATAGTTCGTCTATATAAGAATAACATTCACAATATTATTACAGTCAATTGATTTCAATGAGTAAATTCCGAAACTTACATTTAAGAAAGATAGTTTAACGTTTAGTTGCTGTTGTTTAAGAAAAGATACTAATTGATTTCAAATTGGCTGGATGTGTTTGCACTCCCAAAAAAGATGTTCTATAGTTTTGATGTTTTCACCGCAGAAGTCACACAGATTTGAGTTAGATAATTTTGCATTTTAAGAGATATTTATGTGCTTTCAATAGTTGCTTTATATGGCATGATAAATATGTGTTTCCAATTAAGTTCATGTTCTCCGAAAAGGACTTCCCATTTATTTTGGGTTTTGGAGTTTTCTGTAGGGGTTTTAATTTGAAGTGTGTACAATATTTTATTCGTTTTGTTTTTTCTTCCATGTATGTTTTCTACGAATGTTGTTTGAGTACATGGTGTATTATTTGAATTGATTTCAGATCTAATATGTATGGGTATGCTTTTGATTAGTGTGTAGTACTTCAGAAAATTATTTGAAGGTATTCCGTATATGTAGCATATATCATCAAAAGAGTAGAAATCCTCAATTCTGTAGTCATATAATTGGTCGACATATTTAATGCTTCGTTCAAACCAATCTTTATAGAAAAACGTCTTATTGTTTGAAGTTATGTCTTTATTGTTCCATAAAATAGTTTTACTGCTGGTTTGGGTTTCTAGGTTATGAGTGACATCACTCCATGCTGATAGAACATCAAACAGAAATATGTTTTCGTTTGCAATTTCATTTAAAATAGTATTGCTGATGTTACATTCAAAGAGTAAGGAGTCACCATATTTTTTTAGGATTTTCTGGTAGACTTTCCATTTACTCGTATTGGTATTATCTAGGTATCTTTTAACCCAGCTGCATTTGATTGCATTCAAGAATGAGTCAATGTTCGTTAATTGGATACCTCCATTTGCTACACATTGAATTAACTCTTTCGTTTTATTTTATCAGGCTTACCGTCCCATATGAAATTAAATATTGCAGATTTTATATCGTTAATAAAATCATTTGGTGGATTTGGAAGAACTGTTAATTCATAAATAAATTTAGAAAGTGCAAACGTTTTCAATACTGTGTTTTTCCCGATTAGTGTAAGTTTACGGTGATGCCATGATTTTAAGCCGTTTTTAAAATTCTGTAATTTAGGAAGTATGTTTTTAAGGATTGTATCCTTTTCATTATTTGTGAAAGTAATTCCTAACGTTGTGGCTTCATCGGATGTCCAATTAAATTTCTTTTATTTATATTGGACATTACTTTGTTTTGATTTACCTACTCGTAGCACAGTACATTTACTTTTGTTTAGTTTAAGACCCGATGTCATTCCGTAAAGGGTTAGTGACTCTATTAGGTTATGGAAAGAATTGTAATTTTCGTTTAAAAAATAAGTTGCATCGTCAGCAAATAGGGACTGTTTAATTTCTTCGTCAGGTTCTATTGATATGCCTTGATGTGTTTATTTGATTGGATGTGATGTGATAGATACTCGATGCAAATAATAAATAGCGATGATGAGAGTGGAAATCCTTGTCGAACCCCTCGTTTGATGTTAAAACTGTTTGAAAAGAAGCCATTGTTAATGATTATACTGTTAATATCGATATAGAATAGTTTGATCCACTGAATGAGACTTTCAGCAAAGATCATATTTTCTAAGCAAGAGAACATAAATGAATGATCAAGCGAATCGAATGCCTTTTCAAAGTCTGCAAAGAATATTATACCAGGATTATTTGAATTGTTTAAATAGTTTATGCATTCTTGTATAAGACGAACGTTTTTACCAATGTAACGTCCTTTTATGAAACCAGATTGAGATCTTGAAATTATTGATGGTAATTGTTTAATTCTGTTTGATATACTTTTAGTTGCAATTTTATAATCATTGTTAAGTAAACTAATCGGGCGCCAGTTTGATAAGGAATCTAGGTTTTTTCCAGGTTTTGGAATGAGTAATATTATTCCTTGTTTTTGTAGCGTTGTTAAGTTTTCGTTGCTAAATGAATAGTTAAATGAATTAATTAAATGTATTTTATTATCATTCCAGAATATTTTATAAAATTCGAGTGTGATGCCATCAGACCCTGGACTTTTATTATTTTGCATTTCTTTCAGAGCTTATCCACATTCATATTCATTAAGTAATCCGTCGCACAGTATTTTTTCCTCTTCATTAAAAGCATGATGTGTATTTTTAAAAAGGGTGTTATTTTCAACATGTTTTCGTTTATATAGGGTTTCGAAAAATAAACGTTGTTATTCTTGTAGTTTGGTTCTGTTTGTTATATCTTCGCCATTGACTACTAATTTGTGTATAGTTTTTTATTCACTTCTGCGTTTTTCGATGTTTGCGAAGTATTTTGTATTTTTTTCATTATGTTCAACATGCTGTGCACGGGCTCGTATTAGTATTCCATTGGGACGTGTATGATAAATTTCTTCTAATACTTGTTTTTTGGATGTTATTTCATTTTCAATGTCTTTGGTGTCGTTTGTGTTTGTCTCATGCATTTTTTTTAAGTGTTCAATGATTTTAATGGTTTCAGTTTCAAGTTTGTGTGCTTTTTTTAAATGATGTGTATCTAATTGTTGTGTTACGTATATTTCCTTTAATTACTTCCCATAAGGTGTTTGGGTTCGCATCTTTATTATTTTGAACTGTATTGAATATTTCTTGTTTTATTTGTGTTTGGATATACAAAATTATATTGGTAATATTACACATGCTTTTATATATTATTGGTATGCGAAGAGTAATATATAAACAATAACAATGAAATTTATGTGGTTCTTTGCTTTTATAAAATGTATGCATATTGTAAGAATTAAAAACATTTTAAATTCTTAGTTTTTAAATTGTTAAAATATTTACTTGATATTTAGCGCGCTCTTATTTTTGGCGCTAAAAAGTATGGTGTCACGTTAACGTCGCCGCCTTTTTTTTACGTCGACGTCACATAATAAACTTCAGCCAGTAGAAAAACAAAAGTTAACGGCAACGGCCGATTGATAAGACAAACACATAATTATTCAGGATTTGAAGCTAAATAGATTATAAGACACCAAAGTTCGGTAAGAGTTTTGATATATCTTTTATTATACACGCTTATTTCATTTTGTTTTAAGTTATAATTAATAACATACGGTAGTTTAGTTTTTTATGTACTACAGGATATTAGATCTACATGATTTGAAAGAGTTAACATTTTGAACAGTTATCTATGTTTATGTTTATCTATGTTCATGTATTAGCAATTGTACTTTGATAACGATTTGAACCTGATATTTATTATTTTCATATCTCTATTAGTAGAGAATCGCCATGTAACGCCATGAATAAACGTGTTGAAACCGGCGCATCTCTCGAGTGTTGTAATTTAATAAATTGACGATCCCAAATCCCGAACAATTCTCGAACTGTCAACGAAATTAAATATATAAAATCCACAACATGGACGTTACAACAGCGAAGAAAATTCGAGCCGCACATCTTGGACAGTTTACCAAATTATACAAAGAACTAGAAACACAGATGTTATCACCAGAAAACGCAATACGAATGAGGGAGCTATTCGACCGACTGTGCGAAAAATATGAATAATTCAAAACAGTGCATTTCCAGTACTTCTTTGCGAAGACCCGGAAACCAAAGTAGCACTGCAAGAAAGTTTTGAAAGTTGTAAAACCAACTTTGTGGAATTCAAATATGCGATACTCGCAATGGACCCTCACGGAAGTAGACTCTCTATCAAGTGCTGCATCATCAACATCTAGGTTAAAACACGCGAAAGTGAAACGGCTGATCGCAGAACAAAACCTTAAAACGTTGAAAGTACAGCAATCTTTAGAGAGAGAAAGGCTTAAATTAGAATCCTTGCAAAAGGAGCTACAGGATAAGACACGTCTACTTGCACAAGAAAGCGTCGTGGCGGAAGCGAAATCTGTATTGGCAGACGAAGGTACGGTGATACACGAATACGACGTACATCGTGAACACACTTCACCGATTATTGAAACGGACAGAGCTTCCACATCACGTCGATTAAACGGTGGTTTCACGGACAATCGCAACGCAGCAGACGAACCTTCCAGTGAGCGCGTTAGCGTGACGCAGCGAGATAGCAGACACAGTGCTTCCGGTATGGACGTTGAGAGACGTGCTTCAATTCTTCAAGAAGGGTTTAATTTGCCCAAACCCGAATTATTATCATTTAGCGGTTCTCCACTTGACTATTGCAAATTTATAAAGAACTTCGAGACAAATGTAGAGTGCAAAGTAGGTGATAATAGACTTAAGTTAAGTTATTTGATACAATATTGTACAGGTGAAGCGAGGTCATGCATAGATGATTGTGTTTTGTTAGACGCAAAGGTAGGTTATAGCAAGGCTAAATCGATTTTGCAGTCTCGCTATAGAAGGCCGCATGTTATAACAAGAAGTCACATTGATAAGTTGTTACACGGTCCTCCAGTAAAGGCCTCTGATGTGAATGAGCTTTCCAAAAAAGCGCTTGATATGCAAAAATTCCAGATTACACTTCAACAACTAAGATTTTTGTCTGATATAGATAACTCATAGAATTTGAGGCGAATTGTTAGACGTCTCCCTATGCTTTTGAGATCTAGATGGGCAGAAATAGCACACTCTATTTTTGAGTTAGGCAGATAACCTAGATTCTTTGATTTGACAAAATTTGTTGATGAAAGGTCACGAGTGGCTAGCTCGGTGTATGGTGTAGATGTTGTACAAGGAAATGTCCTAGACAGTAAACCGCCTCATGGTCCGTCAGGTAATATTATTAAAGGGAAAGTCGCTACCCTTTCTACATCCACAGAAAGTCAAGCACATGGATATGATAGAAAATGTTATTGATGTTCAGGTGCATGTACAGACCTAACGTCTTGCGATAAGTTCAAAAGTATGTCTTTAGAAGATAGAAAGAAGTATGTCGCAAAATGCAAACTATGTTTTAATTGCCTTAAACGCAATCATATGTCACGAAACTGTAGACGTGACAAAATGTGTACATTGCGAGCGAAAATGATTATACATCAGCTCTGCAGAAAGAAAAAAGGCTGGGATGATGTAATACCACAGACAGTGCAAGACGACTGGAAACGCTGGATAGCAATCTTACCTTGTTTGGAGAATATTCGAATAAACCGATGTTACCAACCGAAAGACTTCGATGAAATCAAGAATATTCAGTTGCACGTGTTCAGTGATGGTTCCGAGGCGGGCTACGGCGCATGTGCATACTAACGATTAGTAGATCAACGTGATAGGATCGTTTGCAAGCTTGTAATAGGAAAATCACGACTCGCCCCGATCAAGCAGTCATCTATACCTAGACTTGAGTTATGTGGAGCCGTAGTGTCGTGTAGACTGTACGCCATGATCACAGATGAACTTGACATTAAGATTGACCAGGCGGTTTTCTGGACTGATTCCATGATCCTACTGGGATATATCAACAATACAACACGCCGTTTCAAGACATTTGTTGGAAACAGACTTAGCCGTATTCATGAAATGACTAAACCTGAACAGTGGCGTAATGTTGACTCCGATCCAACCCCGCAGACTTAGCATCGAGAGGCATTGATCCCTATGACGTTAGTAGTTTGAAGACTTGGCTTGACGGACAAGATAGCCTGCTGCACGATGAATCGAATTGGCCTTGTTTACCAAATAAACCGGAAGTAGCGGCAGAAGACTCGGAAGTCAAGCAACACCACCGCATCGTACACCGGAACAAACATCGACGACTTAATCAACCACTTTTCTGACTGGAACAAGTTACTCAGAGCGGTTGCCTGGCTACAGAGGTTCAAAGTATTATGCAGACGACAAACATCCTCAGATGCAGTAGAAAAAAAAACGTGGAGATCTCGTCCCAGTCGAAACACAGAACGCTACACTTGCAATATTACGACATGTACATAGGGCCCATTTTATGCAGGAAATTGAAGACCTTAGAAAAGGCAATCCTGTGAAGAAAAATAGCAGATTAGCTTTGCTTAATCCAATTCTGGTAAACGGACTCATTCGGATGTCTGGAAGAAAACTTCCCATAGATAATGACAAAGCCCAAATTGTCCTTCCACATGATGATCACGTGGTAGAGCTAATAATTCGCCATTGCCATAACAACAATGGACATGTAGAAATACACTATGTACTTGCTGAAATACGAGCGAATTACTGGATACTACGTGGTCACAGAACTGTCAAGAAGACCATTGGAAAATGTATTGTTTGCAAGAGACAGCACGGTCCGTTTATCACCCAGCAGATGGCACCACTTACCCAAGAGCAGACGACACCTGTCAAACCTCCGTTTACATTCGTAGGCGTGGACTTCTTTGGAACATTGATGGTAAAACAACGTAGATCCAGCGTTAAAAGATATGGTTGCCTGTTTTCCTGTTTGACAACAAGATCGGTCCATATAGAAATAGCGCACAGCTTGACCACTGATTCGTTTTTAGCGGTTTACCAACGCTTTACAAGCAGACGAGGATATCCTGAAAAATTGTTCAGTGATAACGGTACCAATCTAGTCAGCGGAGATAAAGAACTGAGGAAATCTATAGAAGAGTGGAACCAGTCAAAGATCGGAAGATATTTGTTACAGAACAAAGTAGAATGGAAGTTTAACGCACCATATGGAAGCAACATGGGTGGAGCATGGGAGCGCATGATCAGGTCTACGCGCACGATATTGAAATCCCTTGCCAATGAACAGCTCTTAACAGACGCAAAAATTATTAACATTGATTGCTGAGACCGAAAGGATTATAAATGACAGACCTATCACCCCTGTTAGCAACGATCCAAAAGACATCTCAGTATTGAAACCAAGCATGCTACTATTAATGAAGAGTAATCTCAGTATACCAAGAGGAGTTTTCTATGCAGATGACACATACAGCAGAAGATGGTGGAAACAAATACAATACCTCAGCGACGTCTTCTGGAAACGATGGGTGAACGAATACTTGCCAACTCTTCGAATTCGCCAAAAGTGGCAAAGGAAAACCAGAAACTTACAAGCCTGTGACATAGTACTGGTCGCAGATGACAACATCCCCAGGGGGAAGTGGCCACTAGGCAGAGTGACCGAAGTATTTTTGGGCAGGGATGGGCTTGTACGAAAATGTAAAGTGCAAACTAGAAGCACAAATCTTTGAAGACCTATAACAAAGTTATGTTTATTAGAGGGCACTGATTAAGATGTTTAAATACACAATACTTTTCTCAGATTTGGCTTTATGGTATTTTGAATTTTTGATAGTTTTTTTATAGAACATAATATTGTACATGACTTTTTGATAAGTGTATTTTGTATGGATTTTTGAATTTTGACTACTTTTTATGAGATGAAATTAAGAGAATTCATGGAAGGCACTGTAAGAATTAAATACATTTAAAATTCTTAGTTTTTAAATTGTTAAGATATTAACTTAATATTTAGCGCGCTCTTATTTTTGGCGCTAAAAAGTATGGTGTCACGTTAACGTCGCCGCCTTTTTTTTACGTCGACGTCGACGTCACATAACAAACTTCAGCCAGTAGAAAAACAAAAGTTAACGGCAACGGCCGATTGATAAGACAAACACATAATTATTCAGGATTTAAAGTTAAATAGATTATAAGACACTAAAGTTCGGTAAGAGTTTTGATATATCTTTTATTATACACGCTTATTTCATTTTGTTTTAAGTTATAATTAATTACATACGATAGTTTAGTTTTTATGTACTACAGGATATCAGATCTACATGATTTGAAAGAGATAACATTTTGAACAATTATCTATGTTTATGTTTATTTATGTTTATGTATTAGCAATTGTAATTTGATAACGATTTGAACCTGATATTTATTAGTTTCATATCTCTATTTGTAGAGAATCGCCATGTAACGCCATGAATAAAAGAGTTGAAACCGGCGCATTTCTTGAGTGTTGTAATTTAATAAATTGACGATCCCAAATCCCGGACACCTATCGCGGTTGCAATCAGAAAATATTGTATCGGAGCATATTCGGTTTGGAATTATTTGGATCCATATACTATAGTTGACGATCTTCTATTTCACGCTTTATTACAAAGTAGTATTGGAACCAAATGTTGCGGGGTTTATAAACACATCGTTAAACAAATACACATTTGTGTCCTGCGGTTAGGTAACGAGGCTGAAATGATTAAAAGTAATCTTAGTAAGCGTTTTGTGATTTATGAGCCAAAGTCGTTCGCTGCTTGATATAAATCAAACTGATGCATGAGCCGTTTAACTGTGTGATGTGTTAGGTACTTCGCTTTGCAAACAGTGCGACGCAGGATAAAAAACGGCCCGCTTTTTCTACATGTATACGATCTCAATAATCCAACTAGCAAGTGCCTGGCGGGTATTGAATGTATTAGTGTATACACTGGTGCATCATATCACAGGTATAGTTAAACAAGTCTTAAAATACAGGTTCTCAAGTGTTAAATACATTATCAAAATAAGTGATTTTCCAAAAGCATATACAACGTTAAACACTCAATTTGTTATAGATAGGTATATGCTAAAATCAATAATGCAATACTTTAAAATATATAAATACTTGTCCTAAATATGTTTATACAAACACTTATCAAATATAAAGAAACTCTGTCAAAAACGGTATAAATATTATTTATGCAAACATGTTTGCATACTTTCGATGCAGCAATTGTGTGATGTAAATTATGTCGGGAAAGCCTACATTTGCAATAATCGGCGTTTGAAAAGTGTTTACAAACGGTTATATTTGTGTTATAAACATTAAATTTAATATGTGTACACTGGTCAAGGATTGTGTTCGGTTATTTCATAAAGTGTACGTTTATATTGTTACTTATTCGTCAGGCATGTATATTTCAACAAATAGTGAAATAATTTTCCAAAACAAAACTACCATCATGTTGTTGATCATGACTGATGTTTTATTGTAAAAACACACATGATCTACTTCATTGGGGTTGCATGTCAGTGGCATTCTCTTCAATTGAGAAGATAACAAATGCCTCAATCCTAGCCAACTTGCTTGAATCGCATAATTTAGCATTAAAGGTTTTGCAAAAAAAAATGTATGTCCATATTCCTTTTGCATTCCATTTGTTAGGACGTGTGTGAATCTTTGTGAAAATGAATGTTGGGGAAGAAGTAAAAATTTGATGCTAGGAGTTTGGTAAGTTAAGTGTTTAAAATCAATGGATGTTGAAAATTGCAAAGAAATACTTCTAAAAAAAATAGCATAACTATTTTGTAAACCTGCTTTCTTTTCGAACTGTATACACATTTCATTCCAAATTAAGATGGCATTTGCTAACGTTTAAAAAATTTGCCATGTTTTAAAACTCTATTTTGTTTAAACTGTTTAAGATTACAATAAACCAAAACTTTTCAGATGGAGGCAATCGGATTTCGTCCTTATTTGGGCATTATCCGTAGCTATATGTCACTTCATGCGTTGTTCCCAATTTAAAGCGAAACACATGTCAATTAAGGGGGCATTAATAATTGAAACACATGATGTCGTGTATCGGCCTGTATTGTATATGCCTCACAAAAATTAAGTTGCATTGTATCTCCTGATAATGTTTCTGAAGTGTCATTCAACCCATATAAAAACAATGGTTGCGTAGAAACATGTCAATTAAAGCATCGTTACAATTTGTAGGCGGAATATTCTCATTCAAATAATGTGAATTTGTCGGATTTATTGGGCCGAAAGATGCTCGTATTTAGTAAGTAGAAGACTCTATGTTATGTGTTGTTATTTAATTGTAAAGTCTGCTGCTGTATGAATTTTTTAAATGATATTTTCGTTTAGTCTTTTTTCAAATCTTACGGTTTGCTGTTTCAATAATAAACGTACACAAGTGAGTATGTTATAACTATATGTAACGATAATAATACTTGTTTGCTAGAGTAGACCACACGTATAATCCGAAGATTATTATTTGATATGAATATATCGCTGAACGTGGGCTAATGGGTCATATAAATAATAATGCTGCGCAATCGTTATCTCAAGCGGTGAAGTATTATTTAAAATTGCCAATCAAATTGTCTCATATTTTCACCAATGTTCATTCACGTCCGGTAATTTTTTCCAAAGCTTATTAAGCTTCATAGGGCATCAATATATGTACATATATATATATATATATATCCTTCGTTATCGTATAATTTTAAACAAACTAAAATATTTGCGTTATGGACATCGGAAAACTGGCAAAACTAACCATACTGCCCACTGCAGATTTTTCTAGACAAATATTAAATTATTAATATAATATTAAATTATGATCCGCGTCATGCGAAAATTACTAATTGGCATTGGTACATTTTGCTTAGGAGCTACCATGTCCGCTTACGGACCACGAAACTGTACTTTGACCGGACATCGGGGCTCCTTACAAGACTCTGACTTCTTAGGCTAGGCATATTGCATGAGGTAATGTTTTGCACGACGCGGCTATATGGTAACTATATTTTATGAAGTTAATTCAAGTAGCACAATCTTCATTTGTTTATACATGTATTAATACAAATTACGTAACGAACCTGGCTGATCTACGATACATATATACAAGGTTGCTAATATTCCGTCTAGGATTTATAAATACCAATTTTATGTTTACGGTATCGTATTATATTATTATCATATTATTAATAAATACTTCCTAGCCTAATTCAATATGGATACAAACTTATTATGGACCTTTCTTTACACAAGTTAAACAAAACCTTGACTGCACAGGTAGATGCTCAGTATATATTCATATTACATAATAAGTCAATACCATTTAAACTGCTTTCAGTAGAGTAAAAGAATACAATATAACAAAATCAACTGCATAAACCTGTAATAAGATTGCTGTATACATAACCGAGGAATATGATAAGATTTGATAATAATGGTTTGTGCTAAATTTATTATATAGGCTTTGTTTATCGTCTCCAAAAATAGTTTAAGGCATCTTATTTTTAACTTATATCTCAACGGCGGCACTCATTAATGATGATTAGTCCTGAAAATTGAAACGATTTTAAGTACATAAACCTTAAATGACATAACATAAAATGCTTTTAAGCTCGCGATTCTTAAACTGAATTGCATTACTACCATTTCAAATAGTTCAAATGCATGCAATACAGTAAAAATTATCTAACAGCATGCAGATATGTCAAACAGGGAAAACAAGTATAAACACATAATTGTATTCATATAAGTTGACAGACACACAAATCATGTAATTGAACATATATTCTGAGCACGATTTTATAAAGAATCAAATAAATTGAACATAAATTAGACGTACAGATTTATACACAGGTGCAAACTTGATTTTACAACGGGCATTACATAGAACCGTCTGCAAAACCTATACAATGATCCTTTTGGTATTTTGTTTGGGAATAAATGAGGTAGTTTTTGTACAGATTAGCATAATCGTTGAAAAAACGATAACACAGACATGATGCACGGGTGCAATTATAAATAGGTACCAAATACTGCATAATGCTGGAGTATTGTATAGGATTTGTCTTCAAATCATTATCATCATGTTATCGTGTATATCTGAATATTGTATAGTTGGTGTTCGTCATATGCAATTGAAAAGTAAAATTCGTGTACCATTACACAATGCAGAATCTGTTTCCACAACAGTAACTTAAAATGTTTCTTCCTGTAATATAAACACATATGTACGTAAGATATTAGCGAGGATTTAAAATTAATTGCTATCCAGTCCGCAATTCTTTCAATATCTATAAACACGCTTCAATCACAGGATTACGCATGACGATATCCTTAATTTTATTAAGATATATTACAGATCCGTCACTCGATCTAATTAGTTTTTCGTTTTCGTACATTGTTAGATCGACAATGCGACGGACATAAGAATGTACTCGTGTATATGTCTCTTCATCTCAACACATTTCGTGTTATTTTGAAATGTGCTTAACGTCTCCTAGATAATATATTACTAAAACATGTACTGATTGCATTAATTCTGTTTAACAATAAATGAGGATATACATATATATTCAATAGATGATTTCAAATACAATAGTTGCATAGATTCTTTTTAACTATCGTCAACCTCTTAACAAATAATAACACAACAAATGTTTGTATCAGGATAAATTTGTTGTCATTGCAATAGTCTTGCTATAGTCGTTATTGTAACATAAGCTTATTAATTATTACAACGTGCCTTACGAGATACAGGTACTCACAGTGAAAAATAATAAGACAGCGAGAAGTTTGAAACACATGCATGTATACAGACATACACTCACATGTATACAAACACACAAAACACACGCGCGCACTCAACCGCAGACACACGCGCATCCGCACACGCGCACACATGCACACAACAATGCATACGTACTCACACACACACACACGCACTCGCGCACACACCCGCAGACCCGCGTTTTTTTACACAAATAGCAGACACACACATACACATACGTGCGCGCTCGCTCGCGCGCACACACAAGTGCGCACACACGCATACAAACACACAAAAAACACGCGCGCACTCAACCGCAGACACATGCGCATCCGCACACCCGCACACACGCGTCTTTTTTTTCTTTTTACGCAACCAACACACGCACACATACACATACGCGCGCGCTCTCGCGCGCACACGCGCACACGCGCATGCGTGTACACACACACGCACTCGCGCACACACCCGCACATCCGCGTTGTTTTTTATACAACTAGCACACACATACAAACACATACGCGCGCGCTCGCTCGCGCGCACCCACACTACGCACACACACGCATACGTGCACACACACACACACGCGCGCTCGCGTACACACACGCACACGGGCCGACGCACCCACAACTGTACACAAACAAGCACTCACGCGCACACACATTCACACACACGCGCATACACACACACACACCCGTGCGCACACTCATTTACACGTGCATGCACAACACACGCGCATAAAACGCGCGCGCAACACGCGCGCACACACCCGCACACACAAACACACACGCACCGAACCACCCTCCACACACGGTCAAGTAGTTCTTATTATTTTATTATTATTATTATTCTAGTTACCATACAATCTAACGTGTTATATGTGTACTTTTTGCTTCTCAGATCACTATCCTTCAATAATTCTGTGTATTTTCCAGTGAACGGAAGTACACTTTTTGTGTCTCTATTGGAGACTTGTCGTTTATTGTTGTTTTTTTTCTCATTATTGTTTTTTGTTTTTCACTTCTTCTTTTTCTATGGAATATTCATCTGTTTGTATCCATAATTTTTGTTTTATATTTGTGTTTGCATATGTAGACATCTTATGTCTTATAATAGAATCTAACTGGACATGTTTTAAAATAGAAACTTACTGGACAAACACACACACATTATCATTTATATCAGCCATCGCTTTTTTAAATGATTAAATTATGTACTCTAAATGTAAAAGGCCTAAACAATAAAGACAAACGCATAAAATTTGTCAAATGGTTAGACGAAAAAAATAATAGTATAAGCCTATTACAGGAAAGTCTCTTAACGCATACTTTAGCACAAACCTTAAAAGATGAATGGGGCGGAGGCATCTATCTTTGTGGACAACATACTAATAAAAAACGCATTGCCTTTCTGATTAAAAATAATACAGGGATCAAAGTCGATAACTTTAATGAAATAATAATTGGCAGACAAGCAAGTATAGATATCAAAATACACGAAACAATTAACATTTATCAACATTTACGGCCCTAACATAGATGATCCGACTGTTTACGAAACATTACAATCCTTTATAATTAATAATCAAGATACAAACATAATAGTCGTTGGTGATTTTAATACTGTTCTTAACCCATTATTAGATAAAAGAAAGGGAAACCTTTATACTCATCCTAAAAATAGAAACATTTTAAATAACATACTTGAAAACTACAATATGATAGACATATGGCGCACAGTTTATCTCAACGAAAGCAAAAACACCTTGCACTCAAACACAAAACCAACAATATTTTGTAGATTAGACTATTTTTTAATATCTGAGTCACTTTGAAACATTATTGAAACATGTAACATAAAACCAGGATTTATGACTGACCACTCTCTAGTTGAACTTAAACTGCACAAAATACAACCTGAAAGAGGCCCAGGATACTTTAAAATTAATAACAGCATCTTATTAGATACAGAATATCAAACACAAATAAAACCAGAAATATTCAATACAGTTCAAAATAATAAAGATGCGAACCCAAACACCTTGTGGGAAGTAATTAAAGGAAATATACGTAACACAACAATTAGATACACATCATTTAAACGAAAAAGCACCCAAACTTGAAACTGAAACCATTAAAATCATTGAAAAACTTGAAAAACAATTACATGAGACAAACACAAAGGACACCAAAGCCATTGAAAATGAAATAACATCAAAAAAACGAGTATTAGAAGAAATTTATCATTCACGTCTCAATGGAATACTACTACGAGCACGTGAACAGCATGTTGAACATAATGACAAAAACAAATACTTCGCAAACATCGGAAAACGCAGAAGTGAACAAAAAACTATACACAAACACGGACTCTAGATTACACGGATAAGAAACGGGACCGTTACGCCAAATATATTGTTGTGTCTAAGTCACATGACCGTGTCGTAACTATCGATCTTTTATCGAATGGCCGATGTTATACATTTGATGTACCCACTCATGTATTTTGTTAAATTATAGTTTCATTTCTGGGCCGATTTTGACAAATTATATATCATTAGAAAGCTTACGTAACGTAGTTTTCAGATATATAAATATATATTTAGTTTTTCTTCTGATTTCGGCAGCCCGGCGAGTTATAACTTTAACTTTTGCAAATATCATACCGTTTTGGAGTTTTAGAATCTAGATTTACGGTTGACCTGTTCGTACTTTATACCGATTTGTAACATTTATATTTGGAGTTCAGTTTTAAAAATAACATCTTGCTTACGAGAATAGAATTCTGTATATGATAGAAAAAAAATGGTTTAAAAGTGAAAGCAAGTAAGGAATGAAGGCGGAAATAAGTAGCGCGCGGTCCTAACGAACCGAACTGATGGCGATTATGCTTTTGTTTAGAAACCGGCCATTGAATTTCCTTTGCCATGATTATTATATTTTTTATGGAATATATTGAAATATTTTGTTCTAGAGACATACCAATAAAGCAAAGTATTAATGAAGCGTAATAAATTAACGATTTCAGCTCTTGATTATAACACAGAAAGGCTGTTAATTTTATGATGAAACAGCGTATAATATATTGATATTTTTTGGCTTTGCATACTTGAAATATAATGGGTGTCAAAACATTCATCGTTTGTTGTTTATTATCAAAAGGTAATTATGTAAAATTATATGAAAGGCCATTAACCATAAATTATCAACTAATTAAAATTATTTAAAGATTCTTGAAAATCACGGTCAACTGTCTATGCATGTATATTGAAATATCTTTATAAGTTATCAGAGTTATAAATATATAGAATTCTAAATTATAACTCTGTATTATTTGAATTTTTCGGAAAGATTATTTAACCCCGTTGTGGTCAAATGAGAATGCTGTTTTTAGCATAGGTGCAACGCATATATACGCACCTATACGCTACATATCTTATAAAAGCCAAATTGAGTATTTGGCGTTACATTACTCCAAGAAATGACCACTAATACCATTAGAAGACATTGAGGTATCATAAAAAGTGTAAACTGACCAGACATTACCACCTGTGGTTAGGGACCAATATACAAGTATAGGTCCCTGCTGTGGCGTATGACACCATAGTGTTATTTAGTATTGGTCGGCACAGTATCTGACCATAACGAGATAATTGGTTTGTGCTGAACACAGGGGCAATAAAACCACAGATCTATCAATAAACAAGATTATTGAGATATCTTTTATTTAAACACCGCGATAAAAATGCTCAAACCACGGACTCTAGATTACACGGATAAGAAACATGGCAACATTCTCAGAATCATCACTGCTATATGTGTAATCACCTAACAATTCGTCTAAAAATAATTTATATATTTGAGTTGAAGACGATGTACTGTTGTATAAGTCTAAATAACTATCTGTCTGCCTGTTTAAATCTAAGCCGTCATCGTTCCAGTGAAAAAAATCTGATTTTGACTAGTTGGACATGATGCCCTGATGCCAAAATACGAAATGACCCGCGTAACACCGACCGTGATTTTCAAGACTCTTTAATAAATTGATAATTTAAGATAAATAACATTTCAAATAATTATACATAATTACCTCGTTGATAATAAACAGCAAACGATGAATGTTTTTGACACCCATTTATTTCAAGTATGCGTGCAAAGCCGAATAATATCGAGAGGGTACGCTATATACGGTGTTTCATCATAAATTTAACACCCTTTCTGTGCTATAAACAAGAGCTGAAATCGTTAATTTATTAAGGTTCATTTATAATAAACTTTATTGATATGTTCCGTGAACAAAATACTACAATATATTCCATAAAAATCTAATAATATGGCAAAGGAAATTCAATGGCCGGTTTCTAAACAAAAGCATAATCGCCA
Organism: Dreissena polymorpha; assembly: GCF_020536995.1. Lineage (NCBI taxonomy): Eukaryota > Metazoa > Mollusca > Bivalvia > Myida > Dreissenidae > Dreissena > Dreissena polymorpha. The sequence goes on from NC_068360.1 coordinate 93,113,210, forward strand.
AGACCGTAGCATCAGTTCAGTGTGTTAGGAACGCGCGCTACTTTATTCCGCCTTCATTCCTTAATTACTTTCGTTTTTAAACAATTTTTTTTCTATCGTATACAGAATTCTATTCTCCTAAGCAAGATGTAATTTTTAAAACTGAACTCCAAATATAAACGCTACAAATTGGTATTAAGTACGAACATGTCAACCGTAAATCTAGATTCTAAAACTCCAAAACGGTATGATATTTGCAAAAGTTAAAGTTATAACTCGCAGGGCTGTCGAAATCAGAAAAAAAAACTTAATATATATTTGTATGTCTGTTTACTACGTAACGTAAGCTTTCTAATGATATATAATTTGTCAAAATCGGCCGAGAAATGAAACTATAATTTAACAAAAGACGTGAGTGGGAACATCAAAATGTATAACCTCGGCGCTTCGCTGTACGCTAATTGGTAAAAAATCGATAGCCACAACACGTTAAAATGCGCGGTGGTAAAACATAAAATGTGTATTTCTTGTGTTTTACTCGCTATAAATCCATTAATAACAACGGGAATACACTAAAAGTTATATTTTTTTGAAAGAGGAATTAATAAGCAACAATATAACGTATAAACCAATAAAATCGGATGAATAGCTTTTGCATAAGATTGAATTTACTACAGTAAGGGTCACATACTCGATTCATCTCCTATCAATATACACTCCGTGACACAAATAAGTAGTCAATGGCGAAGATATAACAAACAGAACCAAAATACTAGAAGAACAACGTTTATTTTTCGAAACCCTCTATAAACGAAAACATGTTGAAAATAACACCCTTGTTAAAAATACACATCATGCTTTAAATGAAGAGGAAAGCATACTGTGCGACGGATTACTTAATGAATATGAATGTGGATTAGCTCTAAAAGAAATGCAAAATAATAAAAGTCCAGGGTCTGATGGCATCACAATCGAATTTTATAAAAATATTCTGGAATGATATTTAAATACATTTAATTAATTCACTTAACTATTCATTTAACAACGAAAACTTAACAACGCTACAAACACAAGGTATAATATCACTCATTCCAAAACCTGGAAAAAACTTAGAATCCTTATCAAACTGGCGCCCGATTAGTTTACTTAACAATGATTATAAAATTGCAACCAAACGTATATCAAACAGAATAAAAAAATATTACCATCAATTATTTCAGGATCTCAATCTGGTTTCATTAAAGGACGTTACATTGGTGAAAACGTACGTCAAATACAAGAATGCATAATTTATTTCAACCAACCAAACAATTCTGGTCTCATTTTCTTTGCAGACTTCGAAAAGGCGTTCGATTCACTAGACCATTCGTTCATTGTCTCTTGTTTAGAAAATATGAATTTCGGTGAAAGTCTTATTAAATGGGTTAAACTATTTTATACCGATATAAGCAGTATAATAATTAACAATGGCTTTTTCTCAAAGAGTTTTAACATCGAACGAGGGGTTCGACAAGGATGTCCACTTTCATCTTCGCTATTTATTATATGCATCGAATATCTATCCCACAATATACAATCAAATGAACATATAAATGGAATATCGCTAGAACCCGACGAAGAAATTAAACAGTCCCTATTTGCTGACGATGCAACTTATTTTTTAAACGACAGTAGTGACTCATTTAATAATCTTACAGAATTGCTAAACCTTTTTGGAATGGCATCGGGTCTTAAATTAAACAAAGGTAAATGAACTGTGCTAATAGTAGGTAAATTTAAACAAAGTAATATGCATCTTAAAAAATAAATGAAATTTATCTGGACATCATACGAAGCAACAACGTTAGGAATAACCTTTACAAACAATGAAAATGAAACATTTCTAAAAACATATTGCCTAAACTACAAAAATTTAAAAATTGTTTAAAATCATGGCAACACTTTTAACTTACACTTATCGGAAAAAAACACCGTTTTAAAAACATGTGCACTCCCTAAATTAATTTATACACTAACAGTTCTCCCAAATCAACCAAATATTATTATTAACGATATAAAATCAGCAATATTTAATTTCATATGGGACGGTAAGCCTGATTAAATAAAACGAACTCAGTTAATTCAATCTGTAGAAAATGGAGGTATTTGATTAACAGACATCGACTCATTCTTGAATGCAATCAAATGCAGCTGGGTTGAAAGATACCTAGATAATACCAATACGAGTAAATGGAAATTATTTTACCAGAAAATCCTAAAAATATACGGTGACTCCTTTCTTTATGAATGTAACATCAACAATACCATTTTGCGTGAAATTGCAAACGAAAACATATTTCTGTCTAGTGTTTTATCGGCATGGACTAATGTTACTCATAATCTAGAAACCCAAATCACCAGTAAAACTATTTTATGGAACAATAAAGACATAACTTCAAACAATAAGACTTTTTTCTATAAACCCTGGTTTGAACAAAACATTAAATATGTCGACCAATTGTACGATTACATAATAAAGGACTTCTATTCTTTTGAGAATATATGTTATATATACGGAATGCCTTCAAGCAATTTCCTAATGTATTACACATTAATGAAAAGCATACCCATACATATTAAATCTACAATTAATACAAATAACACACCATGTACTCAAACATCATTCACGGAAAACATACTTGCAAAACAAAACAAAACAAACAAACTATTTTACAAACTACAAATTAAACACCCAGCAGAAAACTCCAAGATTCAAAATAAATGGCAAAGCCTTCTTCGAGAAGAAGAATTTAATTGGAAACAAATATTTATCATGCCATATAAAACAACTATAGATAGCACACTGAGAAATTTTCAATATAAATATGTCCATAGAATCATAGCTACAAATAAATATCTTTTTAAGTGCAACCTATCCAACACAAATTTATGTGATATATGCAGCGAACACATTGAAACAATAGAACACCTTTTCTGGGAGTGCAAACATATTGAAATTCTATAGAACCAGTTAACAACATTTCTAGAGAAACAACAATTACAATTAAAACTGTCTCTCTTAAATATCAGTTTCAGTGTTAATACTTTTAAAATACCAGAAATTAATAACACTGTGAACCACACTATCATATTTATGAAATATTTTATATTCAGCATCAAATACAAAAAACAAATACCTTCTTTCAACTGTTTTATAAACTATTTTAAAGATCACATTGAAAAACAAATTGCCCTTAACAATGATAAACTTCATATATTTGAACAAAAATGGCAACACATTAAACTTTTATAACAAGTCCAGAATGCTTTCTACCAACTTTATGCAACGCATTCATATTCATAACTATTCTGTAGATTTTTTTTGGGAAAAAAACTATATATTAGCATATCTTGTATAACATGTTTTAAAATTATTGCTGCTACATGATATAACTTTCTTTGTGTGATCATATGCATGTATGCAATGTTTGTCTAATATTGAATTAAAAACAAACAAAAAAAAACAAAAAAAAGATACATTTTCCATTGAAGTTAATACTTGCGATTTTCGGCATGTCTTTAAACTGGTTCTAAGCCCCATTTTTTGTCTGTACCAAGGCGGACGCATGGGCTTTAGTCTGTTTGGTCAATTCGTTGACTGGACGTAACTACACTAATGACCGCGTGTTTCGTTTATCCCGTTTGCTATTAACAAAGAAACGTTTGATTTATAAACTATGTGTGCTTTCAATAAAAGTATCATATTTTTGAACAATGCAGACGGTCCGTTGTAGTTGTTTTTCAATCTCAAGACTCTAATTAAATTAAATGAGCAATACTTGTGCGTACAAACATTATCTGAAACAGTTTCCAGATACATAATCAGTGAATCAGGTTTCTTCCTGTGGTTATAATTTACCGTTAAGTCAATCGTTAGACATCTTAAGGCTTTTCGGTAACATGGTAAGCCTAGATGTGCCGATTTCACAACTCGGTTCCAAACCCTAAGGCGTACCTGAACGGTTATATGCTATTGCACCAATTGAGCAAATTTATGTTAACGTAAATATGGTTTATAAATTATTCAATATACAATTTACCGAAAGTGCATTAATATACTTATAAAAGCATGAAATGTGATCAGTATTCAGTTTCAAAAGTTGTTAAATAATGTATCAATACATAAAAGGTCTAAGGCAATATGATTACAGCATTAATACTATTATAATATGTTTACATGTTTCTACAACTAAATGCTCCATGTACAATCATGGCTAAGTTTATGTTAGTACGTGTATTATCAGATGGCATTTATTCAATAAACGTTATCATCTGTGGTCTTTCCCAGTAATATCTAGTAATATATAAAGAAGTGAAACTCTTACGATTATACAATAGTAACATATTCAAAGTCTGTGTGCCGCCTATTTGTGCTCTAAACTACCACCACAATTAGCATAATGTTTAGAAAAAAATACTTGCCAATTAAATTGCTTAAACTTTACATGATTGTTAGTTGCACCTAAAAAGACCGAGATTTACATTCGTCGCATTTTCTTGCAAAGAACATAAATTGACGAATGAGAATTGCAAAATCAATGTCGCACATGAACAAATACTACTTGTCTAAAACGATATGGTGTGGAATTTGATTTAAAAAATATCAGCTACATCGGACACACGTGCATGTCTAAGAAAAGTATGCATTTGTTAAAAGTCTCTAAAGGAAGAGATTTTACAGACATATTATTTGCATTTTCTAGATAAATTACGAAGGCCACTGCTGATATAATAATATTGTAATATAGTATACCAAAATTAGTGTAAAATGTTTTTGATTACCGATATATTTAATGAGAAACAGTGATATCCCGTGAAGAATTTAAGCTTCCATACACCTCATATTCCTCTGCTGACGCCGTAAACACTGAAAAAAAGAGAACAATTATTTACCGGTATTCAAGATATTATTATTATTTTGAATTCCTGTTGTTTGTTGACAATTCACGATTGATTTGAAAAACACAAAAAACTCCAAAAGCAACTGGATAATAACACCATGTGCGTGTTGTAACTGTAATACATTTTTTATAGATCCAAACTATTGACTCGGTAACTAATATCTGGACGGTCACGTATCTGCTGGTAAAAGTTTTCTGTAAAATAATTAATGTGTGGTTTATAGTATATAAATATTTCATGGCAGACATGTCATATTTATAATATTATACCGACAAAAACTATTCAAACCTGAACAATTTATATGAACCATGAACAATTTTAATATTCAATTATTGTATTTAATTTCAGCTATGAACAACCATTAATATTTAAATAACAATAATAAAAGTAACCTGATTAACAAAGTCATTGTATTATCACAGAAAATATAAATGCAATAGTTAAACAGTATTAAGTATGTCTCTGTAAGTGTTTTCTAAGTCTAACAGTAACATAGTATTAACTTTAAACAATTTTCTTCAATGTTATGATTTCAAACGTCGATTATATCGATTCTAACACGATTTCATTGATAAGTTATCCGCGAAATGAAGTCTATAAATGAGAATCATATAAACCACACGTCCTCCACTTTTCCGCAAAAACGTGACGTCACCTCAACAATGAAAATCAAATGACGTTTTCTTCATTCATAAACAGTACGCGGACAATCAAAGTGACGTCATTTTGCACGTGATTGCTAAGGTAGCGGGCGACAGTATTTTTTGGACAGTATTTTTTTCCCGCTGGGTCTGACAGTATTTCTTTGTCACGATGGATTATGTAAGTTTTGCAAAGTGAATATACGTTAGGTATAATAATTTGAAATGATGATCAGTAACACAAGCCGCATGTATTTATATGGGAGCGACGTCTTTGTTTAAAATACGTCTTCGACAGTTTTCCGTTTCTAGACAGAAACATCGGGGCGTAAATGGAACACTATGTTACAACGCTCCTCCTATACATGGACACAAGCCATCATACAACAAAGATGGAACAGTGGTATGAATGAATGATAAGGATCAATCAAATGTGGCATTGCATGTCGCCGGTAGGCCATCCTCTCAATAACTTGTGTGTTTTAATTAATAATTTAATAGGCATGAGTAAAGACTCATACATGGTCTTTATATTAAACCACGTTTTAAAAGATATCAAAAACGTGCGTTAACTTGATTAGTTATCATGAAGAGTTTAACCCCTTATTTATAAATACTTTATAAAATCAGATGTGAATGTATAAGCAATGTCACCTGGGAGTAAAAGGAGTGAGTCCTTTAAAACCACAATATTGAGTATAATGTTTGTGTTCATATACAATTTATAAAACTGCTAAGATCTTCAAGCTGCTAAGTCACAAACGAGATTTAGTTCGAACTGTCATATATTAATTGAAATGCAAGAACACAATATACTATTAAATAGCCCTTCCTGACACAACGATTGTGCATACGAACGTCCCAAACTCCAAGGATAAATCAAGTCAATACATTACTGCTCAGCATTTTTTTGTTAATGTTGAGTAATTACCTCGTGCAAAAAACCTAGGCTATTTGTTTTCATATCCGAATTCCCATAAATTAAAAAGGCATACAACGTCAAATGTTTCCAAAGTAAGAAAACGTTCAGCGAAACGATTTTAGGAGTCGCTTTATATGCAAAAGACCATTGTTTGATCTATTTTTTCTAAGTATATTTCTATGAAAAGACCAATAAATGTAATTTGTAATAACTATCAAAATTTGGTTTCAATAAAAGGTTATCCAATCACATAACGAAGATATTTTTTTCAATACTTCCTTAAATCAACATCTTGTATATCTTATATACTAAATGATTGATCGAACGTCTTTCCACCAATGTAGCTGTTTTACGAATTAAATGTTAAATTTATCATAAAGCAATCTTTTTGTTTCAGCATATTAACCTTCGTAACAAGTAATACATAATTGCTATGATGTAATGATTCATTTCCTAAATATAGTATAGTTCGTGTTATTGTAATGCTATGCTTTTTAAAGCACCGTAGTCAAAGTTTGACAAGGCGTAATACTGGAGGCACGCTATCAATTGTTTGGTAGGTTTGTCGGTAGGCTGACCGGTATGTGGGCATCAACTGTTCTAGCGTATTTATTTCACTTTCTTTTCAGAAAGTATTAGTCTGTCCTCGTATGCACCTTCAGAACTAGTGCTGCATAATTGCTTTGATGGATTCATTTATTTACAAACATAGTATAATTCGTGTTCTGCTTTTGATATGCTTTTTAAAGCACCAAAATCAATGTTGAAAAGGTGGATGCTTGAGAAACGTCCGCATAAAATGGTCTACGCTTGTGGAGTTGTTTTTCCAACGATTGAATAAACACTGTACATTTGTTAACGCCATGAAGCGTAGATGTGCAAGACACAATTTAAACGCAAAACCTGGTATGTGCCCTTTAAGGCATAAAACATTAACAGTTTGTGGAGCAAACTACATCTACATCTTTCGTACTATTAAAATAAAACGTGAATTATGATGTCAATATTAAGTGCACGTATGTGACATCAAACTTATCATGGTCTATTTTACTGTGACAAAGCGATGCGGGGTTTTTCACGCTTCTGGTTTCCATTATGTGTACTCTTGAACTAAGCGCGATGTCCGTGTTAATAACTGGTATAATGTGATAACACAATTTCATATATCATTTGTAAAAATTGCTAGTTTTAAATTAAATATTAATTAGCGTGTTTGAGCAACGCGACTGTGTACTCTAATAGATCATAACTTCATTCCTTTGAAATGTGTTATCATGGTATTGATTTGAGGTAAATAACATAATGACATTAGCGTAATGTATCATACGATAATATGTTGGCGCGATTTTAATGGCATAGCTCCGTGTGTGATGTGCTATATTTGATTGAAAATATGTATTGAGATTGCTGATGCAAACGTAAGGTTGATATGCATCACTTGTTCTAAAGTACAAAATATATTTTGTGATAAATAGGACTCGTTTATTTCCTTTATTTGGGGATAACTAATAATGTATCTTATTCATAGAGTTCTTACACATATTAGTCTGATTTTTCACTTATACACTGGATATTACCACGATGTGTTTCATTGATGTATTTTGGGCACAGTCAATTTTATGTTAATTGAAAACAAACAACAACGGAAACAAGCTCACAATAAAACAGTGTGAATGATGGTACATGTATCTGATCTTCAAACCACCGATGTATCAACAGGTACGTCCTTGATCAATTGTCTATGCTTTCGGCGATTTTGATGCTATGTTGATTCTTTGATGCTGAACTTTTTTTATATAATGTCCAATTATGTAACATTGTAAGAAACCACCGTAAGATCTTATAAATCATGTCCGTCGCTCGATAAAGCATCATAAAAGATTGCATAACGTCGCTTTTATTTGTAACTGAATCTTAAAAACACAGTATTGCTTTCTCCCTCCTTTTTATAACACGCGTCTAGGAAAAAGCTTTCAAGCAATAAATCAACCTTGACAGTTGAAGGTTTCACGAAATATTTGGTATTTCATGAGTATTTGATATTCGATATTGGCTTCTAAAGGACAAGTGTCATATTACGGCTCCTATTTATAGTACCGTACATTTTCAAAATAAAAATACCAATCTGAACTCAACAGACTGTGCAGTGAGGACCAATAACATTTCATGTGTTTTTGTCCACAAATAACAGAATGAAACATATTTTTTTTACAGTCACCAGCATTCAATCGCCCTCTGATATGTGTTCATTGGCGCAAAAATTATGCCTGAACGTGTGGTGATCAGTGAAAAAGAAACCATTATTATTCGTATACAGTGTTCAAGGTAAAACTCATGGTATCTCGATTTAAGGAATCATAAAACTACTAGTGTGTAAATGTTTAGATGAACTGTTGATGAAAAAAAATCGAAACCGAAATCCTAGTATAGAAGTGAGTATCAACACAACAGTTTCGCATTACGGGGGTTATATCATAGGTATGTGTTTATTGTCATACATCTATTTAAACGGGTCAGTGTAATTTACATTTGAATTATTTACGTTAAGTACAGGTAACAGTGAAGAGCATAACAAGCTTTATTTTTTTGTATTTTAAATAAATAAATTGATAATTAGTTGGTGAATCAATCGTTTCAAGCAAACTGGTGACACATCGGTCACCTATCAAACATGATTGCAGTTAACCATCGTGGAATAAAAATTTCAAAATAGGAATATAGTTGGTTCACCCTTTGTAAGTATGAATTTCTTTTGTAATAAAATAAGAAATTGTTACCAACAAGATATTTTATTACTTCATACTGCTTGAACATAACTTAGGTTAATCTTGAAACTTATCAAATACTGAATCGCGTATATGTGTAGGAATATTATGGTTAATGAATATTTGTGTTATACGGTGCATTCCAAATACACATCATACATAAGATGAAATTTGAGGCCAGCTGAAAAACTTAAAGACTGACTTGTTGTATTTTTCGTAAGAATACCCACACAGTTGGGATCGTATATATGTCTTAAGATCATAATGACAAAATGGTTGTTTCTATTAAATGCTTGTGTCTTTTTATGTCATCTTAATCTCATGTATGTGCTTATAAAATGCTTCATTACTGTTTTTAATTCTAGTGATGATATAAAAGACAGTTATTTGTAAGTAAAATCTAATTTTAGTAAAATAATTTTAGATGCTAGTCATATACTCTTGGTGAAATGTGGCCGATGCCCTGATATTTAAACAAAAACACGAAGCAAGATTTCAAACGTAATTTTAAATTGCACAATCCCATTTAAAAACTACTGTTCATGCATAGTATAGAGAAATTTGGGTCTCCCGTGTTGTACAAATACACTTGCAATAAAATGGCAACTAATATCGGAAAACACACCATGGTGAGCTTCTGAAGAAACACATCGTCTGTATCAATTTTAAACCGCGCAATAGTCTTTGGTTGTCCAATACGAATATATAATGGTTAAAATTATCTCCACCGAATGGTAAAATAAAATTAATAATAAGCTTATTAATTGATTGGCGATATTTTATGTTAGTAACCATCAGTATAATTATGCAAGTAATTTCCATCCCACCGGTAATCGCTTCAGGCCGGTGTCATGATGAAAGGGAAACGTGTACGTGTGGTGTACGTTCTGGAACACGGTACTTGAAATGAAGGGGAATATAGCTGTAAAGCCATCCTGTTTACAAAATTAAGTGTGAGCTTCATTAACCCAAAACGATCAATGCGTATTATTTTCACGAATATGCTCATTTATTTTGTGTCAATTAAACAATATTTTTGTAGTAAATACAAAATAAAATTCAATTTTAAATGTATGATCTATCGATTTAATGTAAATTGTTAAAGAAACGATTAACACACGAATACAAAGAAATATACCGCCAACAATATTGTAACAAATTTGGACACATCAGCCACAGGTTGTTTAGTGTAAATTATAAATAAGTAATCCCATGTGCGTAAGCGCCTTGGTATATCCCACCGCTGATCCGATTCGAAGTGTACAACTTTTTTAAAAGGGTGCTATAAAGTAAGGAACTATTTATTGCTGCAATGTGCACAAAAGCAGGGACACACACGTGTTTCATCAAGTGAATTAAACTATTACAACAGATGCATTACGATCAAAGTTAAGTGCATCTTTTTAATAATTAAGTTAGATTTGTTAAAGATCTGAAATAATAGATTGTTTATTGAGCAAGCCATAGGATAACTGAACAACATTTATCATTACAGGAGTAGAAGAAAGTACTATAGAAAATGCGCGGCTGGGCAACTGTCGTTTCCCAGTCGTTTCCCTTTCGTTTCCCTTCCGTAAAGAAATATACTAAAGCAGTTTTCCTTTCATGTCAACATGATGTAACCACAATTTTATAAATTTATGGTCTTTCCTTAACCATAAAATTAAAACAAGTATTAAAACTTTCGAATAACACCTTACCCATGAAAATTCAATTTTCTTATTATCGTGATGGGGCGGCTGGAGGACTTTCGACCGTTTAGGCCTATGCAAAATATTCTCCTTGTATATGTTTAATTTCAAAGTCTTGGTAAACTATGTCGTTTGGTTTGATCATTCCGAGTAAGAATGCCGTGGTAATCTTGACAAGATATTATTTATTCCAGTTCCACAGAAAGGTCAAGCTTTCCCTTAGATATTCGCCGATCGACTTTCGAGCTTGAAGAAACGTGTTTTAACCCTCCGACCCTCCATTAGCTTCAACCCACGGAGTAACATTCTGTTTAAGCCATATCGCCGTAAACTCTGAAAACTCTGGGTCGTAGTTGGATTTTGTAACCATCTGCTGTTGGAAGGTATACAGAGTTAAGATTCTCCCCCAGTTAAGATCTGGTAGCATCTCATTCGCAATTAGTACAAATACTGTTTTGCATACCGAAACGGTATTAACCACATCAAAGATAGCCTTCCTGTACTTGTTATTCTGTAACTCTAAAAGACCTTTTTGCAAATAAGTATTCATGGTTTGTTTTGTATATCCTATTTTTTAATATTTAACCGTTTCCAAACTACATTTTGTTTTTGACGATTAGAACAGAACTCACCCATAAGAATCAAAATGTTAGTGTACAATTCCTACCCAGGATTTTAAATAAATATGAGCAAATCTTGTCGTAAAACATTTTCCTCTCAATGTTTTTTTTCTAAGCATCGAAATCCTCCAATGTTCACATATGGTTTCGGTTGCGGAGAAGTTGAACTAGGATATACTGAACATTTATAAAGTTCTTACGTTTAAGTTCCATTGGTTTATCCTTCCCATAAATGGAGTCGTATAAGGACGAAAGCTCCTTAAAATCTTCGATTATTTTGTCCTCTTTATACGCAATATCGTCTATACGTTTTCCAACCAAAACGTAATAAATATAGTAAGCATTTGCGTAGTGGTTGGCATAGTTAAGCTGTTTTGAAAACATTATAATGGTATTCTTGGTTATTCTCGAGTACTTAATGTGTGCGTTATCGGAGTCGTCAAGCAGACGAAACGTCTGAAACTTTTGATGTAGCTTATCAAACACCTCCTGTGGAATCTTGCAGTTTTGCTTACCCTGGTACTGCTTTATGCACTCTTGAAAGTGTACTATACGCGACCTTCGTAACAATTTTAACTCGATCGTAGTCTTTGTGCACCGCCTGGCTTGTTTCAAGAACGTCGTGTTGCGTTGAGCATATTATACAAAACTTTTTACTGCGCTAGTCCATTTCAAAATTTCTCGGGTCGTTATTTTGACAGACGTCGCACACCGTCTTTTGCACCGAGAGAGGTTTTTGTATCTTAATGTTCCATTTCTTATCCTCCACCAACTCGGACGAAATGGCCACGTACTGTTGATATAGCGTGTTTTTTCTTCTCTTCAATGTTAGCATTTAGCGGGTTGTTCAGAATGTTCATATACTCCTGCACCAGTTCCGTGGTTTTAACGATGAACGCGTTTTTAATGAGCACGCGGCGCTCTAGCTCTTCTTTCGTTTCCTGTAAATAGCGCACTGTCTCCTCTGTAAATAACGGAGATGAAAGTAAATCTTTCACGGTTTGCAAGGTAGTCTTTGTCTCCTGTTCTTCCTGTGAAAAGCGGGATTGAATTTTGTTGTGTAATGAAATAATATTTATATTTACGTCAGACATTGTTTTCATATATAATATAAATATATTTTTTATCATAAAGATCATGAGGCTCTTGACAGGATAGGTCGCACGGTATGACGGGTTAGGAAGTTTTATATTACAAAAAAAATTGAATTGACTTCAGTTTTTTTACTATGTATAAAATGGATAGCACAGCGGTTGATTCAAAGGCGTATTCAGCAAATTGACAAATCCACCACCACAAGATGAGCATCTAAATACATTTTTACAAAATAGCCAAAAGGCATAAACCTGTTAAAAACAGTTTTATTGATGATTATCGTATTATAACATTAGAAGATTATAAAAAGGATTAAGGTTCATTTTCAAACCAAAACTGGGTTTGAAAATGTCTATTACAAGTCTATTAGGCTTTTATTGTCAACCCATGAATTAAACGATTCGGGATAACCGAGCCACTTGACTAACGACTTGTTTCCGCGTTTTCGAATAACTTTTTCAATTCTATATACTTCTTGACTTGTCTTTTGTAGTTCTTGTTCATAAAACGTACCCTGTATTTCCTCACCATTATAATCAATAATTGTATACGTTGGCGGATCCGTATATTGAACTTGTGACACTGTAAACACTTCCTCAGTCCATCTAGGCGTATATCCTTTTTCAAATATTCCCTTTTTCTTAGTGATTCTCACCTTATCGCCGACTTCAAATATTGGCTTACCGTACTTTTGAGGGTGTTTGGAGTAAAAAGTTTGAACCAAACTACGCTTTCGTTCTTTTTATGACTAGCATCAACAGGTGTCAGTTTGATTAATGAGTGCTTTGTGTTGTTATAATCATTTACCATTTCATCTAAGACATCGATGTATTTTCTGGTAGAGTTTGTTGAAAAATATTTGAACATCTTTTCCTTCATTGTTCTGTTCCATCGCTCTACCACGGAACCTTTCTCTTCGTTTTCTGTGGAATACAACTCGACTCCCAAAGCCATTACATTTGTATTGTAGAACTCTTTTCCTTTATCGACCCACAACTTTTGGGGTTGCCTTTCCTTTAAGTTTTGTGAAATGCTTCTGCAACCTCAACTCCGGTTTTACTCTTTTTATTGGAACAACCCATCCATATTTTGAAAATACATCTATAACTGTTAGCAAGTATTTTACACCATTATTAAACTTAGCAAAAGCTTGCAGGTCTACTAAATCAGCAGCCCATATTTTATCAATGCCATGGGTAACGACTATTCTTTTTCTAAAACGTTTTACAACGGGTATATGAAGTTCGTCTGCGAGCTGATCAGTCCATTTTAGTTCTTTAGCCACGACTTTTTTTCCCCTTATAACCTAACCCAAACTTTGCCTTCGTAGATATTATTGGCTTTATTATACTACGCTCAATTCTTTCACGGATCGTTGGGTCTTTAATAGCATCCATTTGTTCAAGCATAATTTTATCAGCTGCGTTTCTACTTGCTGTATCTGGAAAGTGTTGGTAAGCTAAATCATGGTGGTAGGCAGCATTATCAACTCAATCAACTGGTTTACTCCAGTCTTTATAAGCACCAGTTAAAGTTAATCGTTCGTTTAAATTAGTTGCAGGTCCTGCAAAGATCATTCCTGGAATATGCGTTTCACCGGGAAATTTAGCTCACGGAAGCTTTACTTTACTAGTTACCGAATTTAACGACGAAACCAAGTCTCCTCCAGTTTTAATATGCATTTTTACAAACTGTGTTTTAACACAACCGCAAACGACGCACTTTCCGCGAAGCATTGGTTTATTGTTTTTACTTACAACAAGTGAACATCAACTGTTTCAGTTTTGCTTTTGCATTTTACGCAATACATTTTTAAATGAAATAAATAATTTATATTTAAAATGGAAGTTACAGATCTTTCGTGGACTGATGATATATCAAAAAGATGCAACAGTAGACTTTTGCCGAGATCAATACGAGGTTTTATTATTGGTAAAAACGGATGCGGAAAGACTATACTATTGTTAAACCTTTTACTACGACCAGGATGGTTTGACTACAACAACTTGCAAGGTTTTGGCAAGTCGCTATTTCAGCCGGAGTACATAATTATTTAGAAAGCGTTTGAAGAAAAGCTGCCTAAAGAAGAGATTCTGTAATTGTTTGCCGAACAAGACTATATAATAGAGAATGACGTTTCATTAGCTCTTTTAGTTGAAGAAATGGCTAAATGTTTAGATAGGCCAGCTGATATTGAATGCTATTTTTTTGAAACGTCTGATGATGTACCTGCACCTAGAGACTTGAGTAGCTCTTAAAAGAATTTAATGATTTTTGACGACCTTCAGTTTGAAAAACAAAACAAATGTAAAACTTATTACATGAGAGAACGCCACAGCATTGTAGACTGCTTTCATCTCGCACAAAACTACTTAAAACTTCCAAGACAAATAATACGTGACAATGCACACTTTATGTGTTTGTTCCCACAGGACATGAAAAATATTAATCACATCTACAACGATCACGTTTCAACTGATATGTCAAAAGAAGAATTTAGACATTTGTGTAAAGTAGCCTGGGACCGTCCTCATGGATTTGCTGTTATAGATCTTACTAGTAAAAAAAAATTATGGTAAGTATAGATCAGGATTTGTCTACTTTCACATACCTCACTAATTAAAAAAAACGCTTTTCTTAATAAAAATGGAAAGAAGAGTGCTTGAGGACATGTTATCAGAATTAAAACATATTAGGATTAATACAAGTCCGAATAATTCTTTTCACATTATATTGAAAGAAAATATCTCTCGAATTTGTACTTCATTAAGTCCAACAATTCAACTAGATGTCAAACAGGGAAAACAATTATACATTTATACACATTAACAATTGTATTCATATAAGTTGCCATATACCAACATCATGTAATTGAATATATACAAAACCTATACAACGATCCGTTTGGTATTTTGTTCGGTAATAAATGAGGTAGTTTTTGTTCAGATCTGCATTATTGTTGATTAAACGATAACATAGACATGATACACGGGTGCAATTATAAATAGATAGCTAATACTGCATAATGCTGGAGTATTTTATAGCATTTGTCTTCAAATCAGTATCGTCATGTTAATGTGTATATCTAAATATTTTATAGGGGGTGTTCGTTATATGCAATTGTAAAGTAAAATGCGTGTAACATTACACAATGCAGATTCTGTTTGTACAACAGTACCTGCAAATGCTTTTTCCTGTAAGATAAAAACTTATGTAAGTAAGGTGTTAGCGAAGATTTAAAATTAATTACTATCCAATCCGCAATTCTGCCAATATGTATAAACACGCTTCAATCACAGGATTACGCAAGACAATATCTTTATATTACGATACATTACCCATTGAAGTTATTACTGCTAAGTTACTTGTGATTTTCGGCATGTTTTTAACTGGTTCTAATACCCATTTATTGACTTACCAAGGCTGCAGCATGCAATTCGTTGACTGGACCGTAAATACACTAATGACCGCGTGTTTTGTTTATCTATTTTGCTATGCAATTGAAACGTTTGATTTATAAACAATGTGCGCTTTCAACAAAAGTTTCACATTTTTGTACAATGCAGGCGGTTCGATTTAGTTTTTTGTAATGTCAAGACTGTAATTAAAATTAAATGAGCAAAATTTGTGCGTAAAAACACTGTCTGAAACAATTTACATATACATTATCAGTGACTAAACTTTCTCCCTGTGGTTATAATTGACCGTTAGCTCAATCGTTAGACATTGTAAGGCAGTTTGGTAACATGGTAAGCCTAGATGTTCCGATTTCACAACATGATTCCAAACCCTAAGGCGCACCTAAACGGTTATATGCTATTTCACCAATTGAGCAAATGTCTGTTCACGTAAATATGGCTTATAAATTATTCAATATACAATACACCTAAAGTACAGGTGTATGGAAATTCAATACACACAAACATATATAAAGGCATGGAATGTGATCAGTATTGAGTTTCAAAAGTTGTTATATAAAGTATCAATACATGAAGAGGTCTAGGGCAATTTGCTTACAGCATTTCGTTATAATGATACCATAAAACACTCATACGAATCTACAAGAGAACAATCAATTATACATATTTAATCATAATAATATGTTTACAGTTTTCTCGGACAAAATGCTTTATGTACAAACATGGCTAATTTTATGTTATAACGTGTATTATCAGATGGCATTTTTTAGTAAACGTTATCATCTTTGGTCTTTCCCAGTAATATTTAGTAATATACAATTATATAATTGTGTCATATAAGGAACATTTTAATACAAAATAAAATCATCATAAAGAACATCCAATGTTGACAATATCTCTTTGGAAACGGTAGATATTCGGGTTTATGCCATCAGCCTGTTTTAATTTCTAATAATTGCGATGAAATTCTCCTTTAAAAAGTGATACTCAAAACTTATTTACGTTTTAAATAAAGTTTAAAATCAATTTAAATACAAATTGACCGTAACGTATTGGTTTTGAGGAATTGTTAGGTTCTGGTATCCCAACATTTGAACGATGTATCATGTAATCAAGACTTTACCAAGGGTACAAACAACACTTTTCATCACCAACACGTTGGTTTAGCCATGCATAATTAACGCCTGAGGCCCGCCATAGATAGCACACATATTTTTCCCAAGAATGTGTGTACATATTCAACGTCTGTGTGCCGCCTATTTGTGGTCTAAACTACCATCACAATTAGCAAAATGTTAAGCAGAAAATACTTGCAAATTAAATTGATTAAACTTTACATGATTGGTACACATATGGTTTGTTACATTCAAACAGACCGAGCTTTACATTCGTCATATTTTCTGCTATAGAACACAAATTGACAAATGGGAAAAGCACAATCAATGCCCATGAATATATACTACTGGTAAAGTGCCGTCTTAAACGATATGGTGTGATATTTGATATCAAAATATCGCCTACATCGGATACACGTGCATGTCAAAGAATAGTGTGCATCTGTTAAAAGTCTCTAAAGTAAGGGAGCTGATTTTTAAGACATATTATTTGCATGTTTTAGATTAATTACGAATGCCACTGCTGATATAATAAAATTGTTATATAATTTACCACAATTAGAGTAAACTGTTTTGAATACCGAAATATTTAGTGAGAAACAGTGGTTATCCTGTGAATAATTTAAGCTTAAATACACCTCATATTACTCTGCTGACGCCTTAAACACTCAAAACAAAATAGAACAATTATTAACCGGTATTCAAGATATATGTCACTTTGCATAATTGTTGTTTGTTGACCATTAACGATTGATTTTAATAAACTACTATTGGATAATACAACCATGTTCATGTTTGAACTGTAATAGATCTAAACTATTGACTGGGTAACTAATAACTGGACGGACACGTATCTGGCAGTCAAAGTTTTCTGTAAATGTATGGTGTATAGTTTGAAATTATGATCATTAATACAAACCGTATTAATTAATATGGTAGCGATAAATTTGTCTTAATTACCTATTCGGCAGTTTTCCGTTTCTATAGAGAAACATCGGGGCATAAATGGAACACTATGGTACAATGCTCCTCCTCTACATGGACAAAAGCCATCATACAACATAGATTGACCAGTGTTATCTACGAATGATAAGGGTCAATTAAACGTGGCTTTAAATATCGCAGTTTGGCCATCATCTCAATACCTTGTTGTTTTTTTAATTAATAGGCATGGGTACAGTCTCATATATGGTTTTTATATTAAAACATGTTTTAAAAGATATAAAAAAAACGTGCGTTAACTTGTTTAGTTATCATGAAGGGAATAACCCTTATTTAAAATACTTTATAAAACAGAACAGCCGAAAATAAGTTGTGAATGTATAAGCCATGTCACATGAGAGTTAAAGGAGTGAGTCTTTTAAAACCTCATGATTGAGTAAATTGTTTGTATTAAAAAATACTAAAATCTAAAAGCTGCTTAGTCACAAAATAGATACATGTCAACCAATCCAATATTGTTTGACCATAAGGTACTTTCAAATAGTCCTTTCTGACATAAAGATTTTGCATACTAACGTCCCGAACTCCCAGGATAAATCAATCTAATGCATTATTGCTCATTTATTTAAACATATTTTGTTAATCATGAGTCACTACCTCGTGGTAATCCTGGAAATTTGTTTTCGTGTGAGATGTTCCCGTATATTAAAATAGGCACAAGATAAGTATTGATGCAAAGCATCAAAGGGCGTCGGGAATTTCAGTGTAAAAGGCACTCAATGCAATGAAGTTCCATGGAACGATTTTTTTTCTACTGTAAATATTAATATTTTGGCCGATTATTTAAACAAAATAGAAAAAGATACTGGTATAATCATTATCTATGATTTTGTGTTGTAACCCCCCAATAATTCATAGTTCTTTTTATTTACATTGGTTTCCCTTTTTTTTACTGGCATCCGTGTGCAGTTTTCAATATGGAACAGAACTGTGTAGGCTTTAAAAAATCTGCTTCATCTTGTAAGCGTAATTTCATATTTTTCTCAACTTCAAGGGAAGATTATTCTGAACTTATTCTTACGTTGCTCATTTACGATAGTGGTTGAGTACTCATTGATATGAAACCACTGTAAAAGTTTGAAAAAATTGAATGAAAACTGTAAATTGCATAAAGAAGCTGCATTTCACAAAACTTTGAAATTCAGTAAAAGATCATAATAGATTTATTGCTCCGATATTCATCATTTTCAATAGGGTTCGAGTAATACTTACATAAAAACACTTAACAAGTTTGGAAAGATTCAGATGAAAGTTGTGAAATCCTTTAAACAAGTGGAAATTGTTTATTTTGTCAAATTTAATAGAAACAAATTCTGGACTTATTGTCCCGATGTTTGTCATTTTTAATGAGGTAAAAATGCTCATTGATATGAAGACACTGTAAATTTGGAAAGAATCTGAAGAAAAAAAAGTTGACATAATCACCTAACCAAGCAGTTTTTCACTTTTATATTTAGATTCAATGAGACATAATTCTGGTCTTATGGTCCGATATTGCTTATAAAGAGAGTTTGGGTTGGGTCCTCATTGATTAAAAACCTGTGCAAGTTTGGGAACAATCGGATGAAAATTTTGGACTTCGAACAACGATTTTAAAATTTCTCAAATTCTAAGGAAGCTATGGACGTAATGGTCGGATAATGCTAAAGGGCCCATACCACCTCGATAGTAATACGTGTCGCGCTTCGCGCTCTATATGTGGTTCTTAAAAAAACTCCGAGGAGTGCTTGACTCTAGGGAAACGGGTTGCTGGGACACAGCCCCTCCTTGATAAGCGG
Source organism: Dreissena polymorpha (assembly GCF_020536995.1). NCBI lineage: Eukaryota > Metazoa > Mollusca > Bivalvia > Myida > Dreissenidae > Dreissena > Dreissena polymorpha. The sequence continues at coordinate 93,133,178 of NC_068360.1, forward strand.
CTGCTTCCTTTATCGCAACTCTTTGGTACAATCAATAATACGTGTCGCGCTTCGCGCTCTATATGTGGTAGGGATAGTAGTTAGGGCCTATGATAGACAACCATTCAAATACATGGATAATAGATGTGTTGTTTGCATTTATTTGTTAATATAAAAACACGTGTATTTTTTTTAAAGATATTTAAATGATGTAAGAAAGTTTAATTAACGTTGTCACCACGCGGCATCCATTAATTTTAATAAAAATGTCCAATTGTAGTAAAATGGATTTTTAAATGTCTACATAAAATAAAGCTTTACTTTATTTATTAACCTGACTGAAAAGAATTCTCAGCCGCCGAACTGTTCCGTTCGTGCCGGAACCCGGGATTGAACCGGGGCCTTTAGATGATTGTTGCATAAACAACTTCAGTCTAACGCTCTCCCAACTGAGCTATTCCGGCTGACATCATTTATGTACTGCTATTTGGTGAAGTTGTGTATAGCAATCGTTATTATATGTCTATTAATAAAATAATACAGTGTACGTTTTCGTACCCTTACGCCTTCCAATAAACTTGCTTGCGCGATAGGTCGTCAAATATCGTACTACATTGATTCTGCACTAAATAAGCAAATTAGAAAAAACACGAAATAAATATATTTTGATTATGTTTTGTTTGTTTCCGTATTTGCCCATTCCCTGTGATCTTTCCCCTGTGATAAGTTGTGGATAAGTTATTAATTAAAACAATTAGCTGTGCATTATTGGCAATACATGTTGTAATAAATGTAATAGGCACAAATGCAGTACTTATTTACACCAATTTACACAAAAAATCACCACTATGCAAGATATTCTTAAAACAAAAATATATACATTGATCCGTAAAATAACTTCTCCTCCCATAAGCGAAAAAAAAATGCATTACATACTAGTCGCCGCTCTCCAGAGCGACGCCAATAACAAGTCAAGTGCTTCCAAAGTAAGAATACGTTTAGCGAGGCGGTTTTAGGAGTCCAATTTTTCAAGGTATATTTCTATGAAAAGACCAATAAATGAAATTTTTATAAACTATCGAACTTTGGTTTCAATAAACGGTTATTCAATCATTTAACGAAGATACTTTTTCAATGCTGCCTAACAACAACATCTTGTATCAGGTAAATAGTGTTATGCTGAAATGAACATTTCTCAGCAGATTTAACACAGTAGATTATGGTCGTCCGCGGCGCACGCCATAGTTCCTATTCAGTTATATATACTAAATGATTGATCGAACGTCTTTCCACCAATGCAGCTGTTTTTACGAATAAAATGTTAAATATATCATAAAGCAATCTTTTGGCAGCATTTGAATCTTCGTAACAATTAAGACATAATTGCTATGATGGATTGATTCATTTCCTAAATTTAGTATAGGTCGTGTTATGGTAATGCTATGCTTTTTAAAGCGCAATAGTCAAAGTTTGACATTTCGAATACTGGAAGCAGGCTATCAGTTAGTTGGTAGGTTTGTTGGTAGGCTGACTGGTATATAGACATGAAATTGGATACGCTTGTCGAGCGTACTTATTCGATTTTTTTTTCAAAAAGTATTAGTCTGTTCTCGTAAGCGCCTTCATAACATGTGCTACATAATTGCAATGATGCGTTTTACGCGTATACATAGTATGCTTTTAAAGCACCATAATTAAATTGTGAAAAGGCGTATACTGGAGCAAAGCTATCAGCTGGTTGGTAAGCTGACTGGTCTGTCCGCATAAAATGTTCTGCGCTTGTGGAGCGTACTTATTCCTTGTGTTTCAAACGATTGAATACACACTTTACATATATCATCGCCCTGAGGCGTAGATGTGCAAGACACAAACGCAAAACTGCTTATGTGCCCTTTCAGGCATAAAATATTTACAGTTTGTGGAGCAAACTACGTCTACATCCTTCGACATATTAAAATAAAACGTGAATTATCATATCAATGTAAACAGCACGTATATGACATCAAACTTATCGTGGTATCTTTACCTGTGACAAAGCGATGTGGGTTTTTTATTGCTTGTGACTTTCCAGTGAGTGAACTCTTAAGCAATGCGCGATGTCCGTGTTCATAACTGGCATAATGTGATAACACTTTTTCATATATCTTTGTAAAAATTGCTAGTTTTAAATTAAATACTAATAAGCCTTTTTTAGCTACGCGACTCCGTACTCTAATAGATAATAACTGTATTCCTTTGTGTGTGGTATCATGTTATTGATTTGAGGTAAACAACATAATGGTATTAGCGTAATGAATCATACAATAATATGTTGGCGCGAGTTTGATGACATAGCTCCGTGTGTGATGTGCTATATTTGATTGATAATATGTATTGAGATTGCTGATGCAAACGTAAGGTTGATATGCATCACTTGTTCTAACGTACATAATATCTATTTTGTGATAAATAGGACTCGTTTATTTCCTTTTTTGGGGATAATTATTAATGTATCGTTTTCATAGAGTTCTTACACATATTAGTCTGATTTGTCACTTATACACTGGATATTGCCGCGATGTGTTTTATTGATGTATTTTGGGCACAGTCAAATTTATGTTAATTGAAAACAAACAACAATGGAAACCCGCTCACAATAAAACAGGGTGAATGATGGTACATGTATCTGATCTTCAAAGAAGCCGCCGATGTATAAACAAGGATATTCTTGATCAATTGTCCATGCTTTCTGTGATTTTGATGCTATGTTGATTCTTTGATGCTAAACTTTTTTTTATATAATGTCCAATTATTTAACATCGTGGGAAATCAGCGTAAGACATTATCAATCATGTCCGTCGCACGATAACGCATCATAAAAGCTTGCATAACGTCGTTTTTATTTGTAACTGAATCCTAAAAACACAGTATTACTTTCTCTGTCCACGTTATAACATGAGGCTAGGAGTAAGATATCAAGCAATAAATCAATATTGACAGTTGAAGGGTTCACGAACTATTTAATATTTAATGAACATTAGATATTCGGTATTACGGTATAAATGTATCTAGTTAGTGTTGTTACTGTCAGATGATACGGTCATATATTCAGGAGCGTAATTAATCAAATATGTGCAATGCACTGACAGCCCATTTGGCTTAAAAGAGACACTTGTCAAATTACGGCTCTTATTTATAGTACCGTACATTTTTAAAAATAAAATACCACTTTGAACTTAACAGACTGTGCAGTGAGGAACAATAACAGTCGATGTGTTATGTCCATAAAGAACAGAATGAAACAGATTATTTTTAACAGTCACCAGCATTCAAACGCTCTCTGACATTTGCTAAATGGCGTGAAAATTAGGCCTGAACGTGTGATGATCAGTCAACAAGAAACCAATATTGTCTAATACAGGGTCAAAGGTAAATATTCATGATATCGATTTGAGGAATCATAAAACAACTAACTGTGTAAATGTTCAGTTGAACTGTTGATGAAAAAACGCGAAACAGAAATCCTAGTATAGAAGTGAGTATCGAAACAACAGCTTCGAATCACGGGGGGGTTTCTCATACGCATGTGTATACTGTCATACATCTATTTAAATGGATCAGTGTAATTTACATTTGAATTATCCGCGTAAAGTAAAGTACCGGAATCAATGAAGAGCATTAACAGTTTTTGTTTTTTTTGTATTTTTAAAGAAGTTAATTGATAATGAGTTGGTGTAAAAGTCGTTTCAAGCGAATCGGTCACCTATCAAACATGATTGCAGTTAACCATCATGGAATGACAATTTCAAAATAGTAATTTAAATAATAACTTGGTGTCTTTTTCGTAAGAATATCCCCGCAGTTAGGATCGTACATATGTCTTAAGATCATACTGACAAAATAAATTGGTTGTTTCTATTAAATGAATGTGTCGTATGTATCTTATCTTAATCTCATGTATGTGCTTATGATACCATGCGAGTGATGATATATAAGACTGTTATTTTTAAGTAAAATACTTGTTTTAGTAATTACATTCTAGATTCTAGTCATTACCCCTGGTGAAATGTGGTTAGATCCAAGTCATATACTCTTGGTGAAATGTGGTAAGATGGCATTCATTTTAACGTGGTGAAATAAGGTTAGATTCAAGTCATATAATCTTGGTGAAATGTGGTTAGATGCTAGTCATATACTGCTGGTGAAAAGTGGTCAGATGCTAGTCATATACTCTTGGTGAAATGTGGTTAGATGCTAGTCATATAAACCTGGTGAAATGTGGTCAGATGCTAGTCATATAAAGCTGGTGAAATGTGGTCAGATGCTAGTCATAAACTCTTACTGAAATGTGGTTATATGCTAGTCATATACTCCTGGTAAATGTGGTTAGTTGCTAGCCATATACTCTTGGTGAAATGTGGAAAGATGTGTGTCATATACTCCTGGTGAAATGTGGTTAGATTCTAGTCATATACTATTGGTAAAATGTGGTCAGATGCAAGTCGTATACTGCTGGTGAAATGAGGTTAGATCCAAGTCATATACTCGTGGTTAAATATGGTTAGATGCTAGTAATATACTCTTGGTGAAATGAGGTTAGATGCTAGTAATATACTCTTGGTGAAAAGTGGTTAGGTGCTAGTAATGTACGCTTGATGAAATGTGGTTAGATGCTAGTACTATACTCTTGGTGAAATGTGGGTAGATACTAGTCATATACTCCTGGTTAAATATGGTTGTCATTAGGGGATGCTCTTGCTGTTGATAGTGTTCTTTATTAGTCTGACAGGTCAATTTTTCTTTAGCTTTGTTGATCTGTATCATTATGATAAACATGTAAGAAATAGTTATACAAAATCATATTTGCAATAGCATCATGTGTTACCCCGGCGTCCCCAGCCCCTAGGCTACATTTTTTGGAATTTCAAATTTGGGCAAATCTAACCCCTGAATAGGTACTTGCTTAAAACTTCACAGATGTGTCCATCGTTATAATATTAGTTCATATTCCAAAACATGTAAATGATCAATAGTTTATATTCATTAACAATATGACCCTCTTTATGCTTTGAAATTTTATTTTGAAATTTCGTATTAAGTGATTCACTTGAAATTTAACAAATATGTGTAGGGTCATCATGTTAGCTTATATGCCAATTCCAATAACTCAGACCAATATTTTATCCTAATGATGCAGTCCTGGAAAGCTCTTGTTTCAAAACATTAAACATATTTATTTATTTATTCACTTCCATTTGTACCATAACTTGCCATTTATTTCAGGTCTGTACAGAATAGCTCATCATGGCTACTTCACGAGAAAACCGGGTATTATGCATTTGCATATGTTGCTATCTAGGATAAACATGTGCATGCCACAAAGGTTGAATCGGAACATAACCCGTACTCTGTATTTCCGGTTTTAATTACATTTGTTTTAAATATGAGCATCTTTAGTTTTTAACACATCAATTGAGTTAATTGTAAAGCAACCAATCTCCGCAAGATTGTCGAATACAATAAATAATAAGCGTATTGTACCACTAAGTATATGCAAGTCATTTCCAATTCCGCCGGTAATAGATTCAGGCCGTTGTCATGTTAAGAGAGTAAAATAACTAAATCAAAACGATCTCAACAGATCGTGTACATTTGTTTTGCGATATAGAGCGCGATACTAAAAAGGAAGGGGCATATAAATATAAAGCAATCCTGTTTACACAATGTTTTTTAGCTTCGTTAAAGTGATATTATGGGCATTTTTCATTGTTGAATTGAGCTGAACAGAATTAACAGGTCAAAAGAGTTAGTAAAAATGTGGTTACTGACCAATAATCTGCAACTCATCTTGCTACCAGTTGTTTATAAAAATATATTTTATATTTGATATTCTACGTGACTGGTAAGTCCCGTAAGCCGAAATGATCCGTAAAACAAAATTGTGTCTTTGTGTCGTATGAACGAATCTGCACTAAAACTGAATTTAGGTTCACATCGTACATGCATGATCAGTTGTCAAACGAAAGTACGGTTAATATTCAAATGCATTATTTTTCTCTTTCCTTGATATTTTTTAGTATGTTGATGCTGCATTAACAAATATAAGTGTATATGAAGTTAAAACACCAAAAATAAACAACGGTTGCGATAGACACCTATAAACTGTTAGATGCCCATAATATCACTTTAAAGGGATCTTTTCACGCTTTGGTAAATTGACAAAATTGACAAAAGTTGTTTCAGATTCGCAAATTTTCGTTTTAGTTATGATATTTGTGAGGAAACAGTAATACTGAACATTTACCATGGTCTAATATAGCCATTATATGCATCTTTTGACGATTTTAAAACCTAAAAATTATAAAGCGTTGCAACGCGAAACGATTGAATAATTTGGAGAGTTCTGTTTTTGTCGTTAAATTTTGTGAAACTACGAAGATTGCTTATATGAGGTATAAAATACGTTAAGTATGTGTACTCGGCGGAATAGCTCAGTAGGCTAAAGCGTTTTTACTTCAGGACTCTGGCAGGACTCCAGGGGTCACTGGTTCGAAACCTGCTCCGGGCAATGTTCTTTTCCTTTTTTTTATTTTATTCTTGATTTTTTACTGGAGCTTTTACGATCCAATGTTTACAATTATCAATATAAAGCATTTAATGAATAAGTAAAAAAATGCCAAAATCTGTGAAAAGGCCCCTTTAAACTAATATGATCAATGCGCAGTATTTGCATGGAGATGTTTATTTAAGTTGGGTTAATTAAACGATATTTTTGGATGTAATATTAAACACCATTCAATTTCAGATGTATGGTCTATCGATTTAAAGTAAATTGTTCAGGAAACGATAACACACGAATACAACGAAATATACCTCCAACAATATTGTAACACATTGTTAAACATCATCACTATGGTTACGAGTGTAAATTATTAATAATTAATCCCATGTGCGTAAGCGCCTCAGTCTACCCCACCGCTGAGAAAATTTGAAGTGTACAATTTGTATTTTAAATGGATGCTATAAAGTAAGGAACTATGCAATGACATGTGCACACCAGCAGGACACACGTGTTTCATCAAGTTAATTAAACTATTACAGCAGATGCATTACGATCAAAGTTAGATGCATCTTTTCAATAATCAAGTTAGATCTGTTTGAGATCTGAAATCATAGATTGTTTAATGAACAGGCCGTGGGATAACTGAACAATATTAATCGGTACAGGAGTAGCAGATAGCAGTTCAGACCATAAATTATCAAGTATACATAAGACATGATCACCCATTAGCTAATATTATATATTTGGCACCAAGGGTATTACTAAAGAGTATTATTCAAATCACAATAAGAGAAGTATATTGTAAAATAAATTGTATGAAAGTAATTTAAAGGTAATATAACTGGCTAAAATAGGAATGAAATTCAAATAAGCAGCACCAGAATATCAGATCAATTCTTCATACTTTTTCCGTTATAAACACGATGTTTTCAATTAAATTCTGGCATAACCGTTGCAAACTTAAAACAGAAATATGCTGATCGTTCGATGAACGTGAAAAACATATCTCGTATAGCTAGAATGTTTACAGGATTAGTCTACCAAGCCTTAACAGCATTAATTCTGGTTTGTCTGAATCCTTAATAGGGGGTTTAATTATTAGATAACATGAACAAACAGTAAATGGTATTATTTCAAATAATCGGAATAACATAAAAGCGACATTCAAATGTATTATCTGCATTAAGATTAATTGAAAAACTAATGGCTGAAACTGTTCTTACTTTAGTTCTGATTTCAACATACGTGTGGATTCAACTCCACGAAGGAAGTCGATAGTTAAGGGCCGTGTTTGCGGGTTCGTGTAAATTGATCGATTAGTTCCTTAGTGAAAGATCTATAACGAAGTAATCCGCACGATAAAGGACAACATTTGTTGATAAAATGTGTATGCATGTTGCTTAAGCGACGATTTCAGTCAAGTGAATACATACGTAATATATAGATTCGTTTATGGTGAATATGTCAATATATAACATAAACAAAACGATCAGAAACAGATAAAGTGCATACCATATCTTGCTAATTTGATAGAAACTTGAATAGTGTTTACACTTATATAAATACATTAGGATACGTGTTTAAAAATAATGTGTGTAATGTTTTGCAAGGAGAAACCGTTAGTTGTTCTCATATAACGTTTGTGTTTTTTTTCTTTATCTGTTATATATGGTTTCTGAAATGGAAATATTATTGTTATTTCATGGTTTTGTTTAAATTCTAAAGTGGGCATTAATAACAATTGTCTGATCCTTTGATAGAAGAAATGCAATGTTATGTTTCATTTCAATAAAATATAACATAACTAGATTTAAACAATTGAAATGTTAATGTCATCTATCGGGCAATGGTGTGATTTTGTTATGCAACGCCATATATTTGTAGTTCAAACGTTTTTCATTGCCTAAGAAAGCACAAGGATGAGGTGCTCCAGGAAAATGAATGTAAACACAATCATGAAAGGTAGTTCATTGCCTTAACATATTTAAATCCTGTAATAACATTTTCTTTTAAAATAAAAATCAAAATCAAACAAACCGGAAATTCATCACACGATATCAAGCACTCAAAGTTAGGTTAGTTTTCCCATGTTAAATATTCAATAATTGTTTTAAAGCGCAATTAACATCAGTGAAGCTTATTTTGATTAATGTATACTTCAACGTATATTACCAACAATAAATTGAATGTCATATAAATATGCAATGAGTACAGCTCCATGATCTAAAAATTTCAGTAAATATACTATTAAAAACCCACCAGCACTCTTATAAACGCTATATTTTCTATAGCTTTTAATTCGTAAAGAGTCAATATGACAGATACAGTGACATACATTACCTGTTCATGTCAGACACAGAAGCAGTTATTGATTGGATCAAACTAAACAAGGCGTAAACACTCGAAAATTCAAGCTACTTAGCCTTATACTAATATGTCTACAACATGTGTCTTTTGAGAAGGAAATGGCTTCGAAATGCAAGCAGCGGGTGCATTAGTACTCAAAGAATCACTTCGGACGGTAGGTTGTTAAATTTTAAGCGAAACAATTATTTAATTGGCATGTAGCCATTTGCATTTTCATAGGCATTTTCCTGGTTGTGCCTTTGTAATACATTTATGGACAAATATAATGTATTAATATTGTTATGTTCTGATTTATTAAGTATTCATGGCTTTTACACGTATGTATAAAAGTGGCAATTAAAGCGCTGTAGGCGCTTAAGGCCTGGGGCTAGGTTAAGTGTGACGTAAAATGCATTCAGGATGTATTGTCCGAATTTCTCCCTTTGTCCGAATTTATACGGATTGACCCTAGCGGTTGAGTGCAGAAGCTCAGAGACTGCAAGGAAAGACAATAGTTGTGTATATACTACAGTGTACAAAGACGTTGGAGGACAACACGATACTGGTTGTGGGAACGATAACCATTTTTTCAACTCTACAGATCTGGTAGAGGTTCATCTACATAGGCGGTGAAGATATACAACAACAACAACATGGCCGCGAAAAAACGTTATTGTTGGCGTCAAATAAATACCTTTCGATAGCCTAAAATAGTTTTCTATTACATAATTAACAGACCAGGAAAACACTCATACTTCCTTTGTAATGTGTAAACAAAAGAAAATCCACTTAAACCCAAGTCTCACTTTTGCCGGTAGAGCCCCGGTCCATCCCGGTGTGCTAACGCCGGTCGACCGGCGAGGACCGGGATTATTCGTAGATATTTTTCAACGAAGTTTCACTATTTCCCGGTGCCGCCCCGGTTGTGGCCGGTCAACAGCCCGGCAGAGTCCCGGTCAACCCGGACTGGCTACGGTTTATCCCGGTCAAGCCCCGGCAGAGCCCCGGTTGTCGCCGGTTGTGCCCCGTTGAAAGCCGACAGCGTCCCGGCATAGCCCCGGTTGTCGCCGGTAGTGCCCCGGTTGAGCCCCGGTGAAAGCCGGACGCACCCCGGCAGAGCCCCGGTATACCGTAACACCGCCGGAACTCACCGTGTCTATACCAGCATCAGACAAAGGCAGAGCTACGGCAACGCCCCGGTTTTACCCCGGTCGTCGCCGATAATGCCCCGGCGGAAACCCGGTGAATGCAGGTGGCGTTCCGGCAGAGCGCCGGTTTTCTTATGTACCGTAGCTATACCGGGACTCTAATGGCATTCACCGGGGCGTTGCCGTAGCTCTGCCGGGGTCTGTATGGGCCCCGGTAGAGCTATAATGCCGTACCGGTTGTTTCCGGTGCCGTCCCGGTTGTTCCCGATGCCGCGCCGGTCGTTGCCGGTCCTTCACGGTGACTCCTGGCTCATCCCAGAGATATTAAACATTTTAATACTTTCCCGGTGGAGCCCCGGTTTTCCCCGGTCGTCCCCGATGGAGCCCCGGTTCATCCCAGTAGAGCACGGATCACGCACCTGAGCTCCGCTGGCAACATAGTGGGACTGGGCCTTTACACTGATAAAGAACGGTGTACAGATTGTGTACGTTGTCTCACGTAGAACTTTTCGCGCTCGATTTGCGCGCTCGTTCTGCGCAGTGAAATACCATATCCGGTAACTTCGTATATTTCCAAGAATGATCATGAATATTTGTTGTTGTTTTTTTATTTTCTTTTTTCTTTAATGTCTCGTAAACGCAAAATAAAATAACAATATCTTAAACTATGTTTATAAATACCAAATGTGATGTCTTAAGGTATTAGCACTCTAATGGGACATGTTGATTTTCTCTTCTTTCTTCGCATATTTCTTAGTATTGTGGTATTCTGCATTGATCATGAAAGTTTAAATACAATTCACCGAACATTAATTTTTTTGTTGACATTTTCAGTTTTGAACTCCCCAATTTTTTTATCTCCATTTTTGTCTGAACCATTTATTTACAAAATTTACTCTCTTTTATCCAAATATTGAACAAACAACACTTTTTAGTATGTATTAATAGATAAATGCATAATATATACAAATATGATAGTTTATAATATGTGAGAAAAGGAATAAAGAAAAAATTAACAAACAAGTGATGTCATCATCCTTCGATACGGAGAAAAATTGCAATCTCTAGTCACGAGTCTATTTTAAATAAATTGTAAAAAAATGGCAAAAGGAAATTACAATCTTCGAACATAGAAATCATCTATAATGTATGTTGAATGACAAATAAAGAAAACAAATGGGGGTCACCAGTGAAAATGAAAAGTGCCTGCTTTACAATCAAGGTTACCCCCCTTTTCCAGATACGCCATACTGAATTTGAGATTTTTATATGTGAGCATAAAGATGAGCTAAATGTTCAACACTTATTATAAATATATAAACAAAAAAGCCTATAATAAACTCATAAACATATAAACATACATACATCTCATATATCATGTGTGACAAGGAACCTTCTCAGTGCAGTAAGATTTGCTAACCTAGTTGTAAATTGCACGTGAAATGCGTTCTTCTATAAATAAGACTTGAAAATGTTACAGAGAAATAAGAACATTCATAATTAAGTAACAAGGCACATTAAATCATTCAATCAAACACGTTTAAAGGAAAATAGATTTATCAATTTATCAATGACTAGTGATACTAGTGATATCATTAAACTTATTGTGACAAAAAAAACAAGGGTTGTTTGTAAAACATGCATGCCCCAAATATCGGCTGTCAGTTGTAGTGGCAGCCATTGTGTGAAAACGTTTTTTTTGTCACTGTGACCTTGACCTTTGATATAGTGACCTGAAAATCAATAGGGGTCATCTGGCAGTTATGATCAATGTGCCTATGAAGTTTCATGATCCTAGGACTAATTATTCTTGAGTTATCATCAGGAAACCATTTAACTGTTTTTTGAGTCACTGTGAAATTGACCTTTGACCTAGTGACCTGAAAATTAATAGGGGTCATCTGCCAGTCATGACCAATGTACCTATGAAGTTTCATGATCCTACATGGCCCTTGCTACACTTTGGGGTATTGGGGCCCTTAAAGGGGGAAATTTCGCGTCGTTTTGAGCGAAAAGGGGAATTTTAGAGAATATCTTTTCACCAACCATTCAGCACTTAAAATTGCTATATTTTAATGTAATTTACATAAATATACATTTAATCAAATGTTGATAGCACAATACCAGCTGGTAACAATGGTATAAAAGTAAAAAAAATAAAAACAATTTGAGGGGGAATTTTTAGCTGAAATAGGGGAAAAAAGTATACTATTTTAAGGGTGGAATGGGGCCGAATTTCGGCCCCCAAATGAGGGCCCTGGGATAACACAATTGTTCCTTTGAAGTTGATATTTGACTAGTAGTTATATTCAGGCAGGTTCATAAGAACTTCAATAAGTTTCAGTCGAAGACAATTATGCATAATTGCAAATTGTGTGTGAATAATCTTAACCATTTGTATTTATTCAAATAAAAATATTTGGTCTTTTCTATTTGGCTTCAATAAGCCTTCTCAAAGTTGTTTCTAAAAATTGACAACATTTTCTTCAGGTTAGTTAACAAAACAATCATATACAGATGCCAAATACACAAGCACTTGTATAGGAGTAAGAACTGACATTAGTGTTTCATGAGAAGTGTGACATAATACATTATGATATGCGTCATCGTTTTTATTTATTCAGACATTCACGACATAGCATGTCATTACTAGTATTTTATATGATACACCCCTTTAAACTGGATTAATAAGTAAGTGTAAACACCACATATATACATTCTTCATCCAAATGTTCATACCAAATACATGAATTATCCCTACGGGACATGAAACTGACTATGAACGTTACATTTTATTTATTCCTTAAAACATTGGTTCTACATTAACAATCACATAATTCAGTGAAATACCTACTTTGTTTCCATCTTATAAGCCTGTCTGCTCTAAAGGAGATAGTTGAAACTTGATGAATGGTCCTTCCCGCATGTATTTCTATTTTCTTAAAGTTCAATTGATAATTGGAACATACAGTGTTGATAAAAAGTAATTAATTGTTCCTGGACCACCAATGTTGTTGATTATTGCTGAAAAGATAATAAATATGCAGCATTTTAATTTGGATAACCATAATACATTATTTAGGTGATCACACAAGTAGCAGTCATTGGCATATCATTTTCAGAATAGTATTTGGGACATAATATACTGTTTTTTTGTTTGTTTGAGGAAGACATCATTACTTGGTCATAACATTCAAATATGCTGTCCTTGATTTCCATGCATTTACAACACAACTTTTTCCTTACATGGCATATTTTCTTTTTCAAAATGAAAGCCAATATGAGCCTGATTATTTGGTAAAAATCACTGACAGGTTGCACTTTTCCTACAGAATCTACTTTACTCCAATTATGAATAATTAAACTGTTATACTTGAAAAAAAATATTGCATAATCAATGTACCTTCCTGTTCCGAGCTTTGTGTTGATAGCAAAATAAGGCATTCCTTTCTTGAAAAGTTGAAGACTCTTCTTTTCGTAGTTCTTCTTGAATGCTCTGAGCTTTTATAAGTACATACGTACAGCCTAGACCCGGAGGGTCAATAGCTGGGAGTTGGATTAGTGTATCTATCTTCTTTACGTGATGGGTTTTGCCGTACGATAACCCGTTCACATGGCTACAGTCATCACACAAGCATAACTCCACTGTATCCCCTTTTACTGCTCACCGAAAATATTAAATTTTGTAAGTGACACGGGTCCTAAACGTTATTCTTGACAGTGGTCAACATTTTCAAGCGTTTGACATTCGTATTTCCAGGAATCGTTTTCTTCATGACTATCAACACTGCCACGCATTCGTTGACGTTTATCCTTAACTCCAGTCACATTAATATGAACAATAATAAGACTTTTATTAATCTTTCTCTTTCAATATAGCAAATTGCTTTTTCTTTAAACGACCAAATCTGTCAGGTACAATGTCGGCCATATTTGTTGTCATTTTATTTAGCTTGCGGATCCTACATTTAGTATTTCATAGCGTATTTATAGAATATTCGTAGTTTTCCGCACATTCCCGAATAACGCTCGGAGTGATATGTACGAAATAAGGCGATATTGCACGAAGTTCATTAGAGTGCTAATACTTAAAAAAAATGTATCAGAAAAAAATTCTTCTTACTGTCTCCGTATCTTTTTGGCCTAGACCGTCAAGTGAGGAACTTATTCTCGCATGAATATGCAAACAATAATAAAAACTATGTTGTAGCCAATGCTTATCAATTTTGCTTCAATAATATTTTTTTACACGTTTTATGACACTGTCATGTTATGTAGTGATGTTCTGTATTTACAAGGCGGGTAATTGAGATCTGCGAAGAACTTCTTTCGAAATACTTCTTTGATTGCGCCAAGTGGTAAATCGGACTTTTGGGAATTCATTCATTCGTGGGTTTTGGCAGCCAACCAATTCTGACTGTCTCAGAAATTTGTATCATTACTATGGCCTTAGGGCTGCGCCCCAGGCCAAAAACCGTTTTAAATATACATTTAATTGTCATGTTTAATGTAACATAAATATCAGTGAAAACACGCTTTTTGTAGATGGACTATATTTACAATTTGCATACGCCCCTATGTTAAGTTTTCATTTTCATGATAATTTACTTCAAAAGAAAAACAGTATCATTCAAAAACATTTCACCTAGAACTGAAAAGTACGTTAACCAATCGATACTTCAAGCGGCAAATTGCGTTTCATGATACATAGAGATAAACAGCCTTTACCAAATGAGATTAATCGCCTGTTAGCGATGAATGTGTGTTGACTTGTAGCATTTTAATCAATCACACCCTTGGTTCAACAATAAAAACGAGTTTAAGATTTATGTTTAGACACGAGTAAGAAGTATTCTCCAAAGAAGTTCAAAAGTCCATTTATGACGCACATATGAAACATGTATCCTTAATATGTTTTGAGAAAAGTCAAAGTGTACAAATACTCGTACATGTGTTTATGTTCACGTTTTTACTTGATGTAATAATGAAAAGCATTGGTAATGTGCGTTATTACAATGTGAGCTTAAATAAACACTGTAATTGAATTAATTATGTATTATATTGTATGTCTGAAGCTCATTGCTGCAATGATACAATATCGACGGGTCAGTACAATTCGTATGAATTATTCGGCAAACACACACAACCGATACATAAGGAACATCAGCACATTACGATACAAATAAGCATGCATACTATACTCTACTTAAACTTTCAGTAAGAGCACTTCATCTTAAAAAAAGGACAGTTTGTGTTAGTATCTTTATCGTTCAATCAGATTGAGCTATGTGCAGGTACTTAATGAATACATTCAAATCATCTAAGGAAACGGAACCTTTTGAATATACTTTAATTTTGTTTTAAGCTATTTAAAGCGAAATGAGATCAATGGAAATTGTATAAATTATACAATATTGCAAGTGTATAAGATTGTGCAACGTTCGTTATACATGAAATTTGTGTTGCAGAAATAAATGCCAATGATTTAGATAATAAAGATATGCACGTGGATTTTCAACTTAATAATCAAGTAGATATAACACGTAGAAAACGACATAAAAGCAAGTAAAACGGAAAACCTCAACAGTGCGATAATAACATATGCCCAGTAGACAGAGATATATCGGTGACTAGTTTAAATCTTAACTCCAATGTTCGGACGTGAATTGCGTTGATAAATATAAGAACAGTATATTGCAATAGGAATAATGAATTTCTGGCAACAATGTATCGATATATATTCGTTTAACCATCAACTTGCATAGTGCGCTACAGAACAATACATACAAATGATAAAATGCAAAACTGGTTACGCAACTGTACCTTCATACACGTACGGTAATCTTGATAAATACATGAACACAACATGTTTAAACAAGAACATGTTCGTATTATAGTTAAACGATTTTTTACTCGAATGAATGTTGTTGTTTTTACAAAATCAGTTGTTGTACTGCTTTTTATATAAAACATACATAAAACGCGTCCTTTTTCCGTCCGGTCGAATACGGTAATTACTAATTACGTCCTTTATTCATTCAGTTTACACCCTGTTTAACATATTGTCCAACACATCAATCCGGTAAATTACACGTACTGATGAAACAATCGGGTTCCTCCCTGCGGTTATAATTGACCATTATCATTAACTTTAGGATTTAATTGAACGTTTGGTCCCATGGAATGTCTTCCGGTGCCGTTTTAACAACGTGACATCAAAAGCCAAAGCGTGTTTAATGGGAACGTTTGTATCATCGAATGGTTTACGACATAAAAATGTAAGATACATATCATTATAAGCTACAGATGTGATTTGTTTCCCGCATACATGTGCAGTTAAGTGTAAACAAGGATGTACCATTGGTTCAACTATCTAAACATGAACATGTTGTTAATGTTTTGACGAGCGATTATTATACGGTACAACGTTTTACGCTTACAACCTTTTTTCGAACAAGTCGTTCAAAGATAAGTTCTTACATCTGCGCCGAATTTATTAACAATCCATATGTAAGGATATTCACTTGGCAATGTGTTTATCTTGTTAAAACACATGATAGAAATAACGTTTTACGGTAATCACAAACAATAAAGAATAATATACAATGTTCAATCTGTGTGCATACGAGAATATTTCAAGATAATAGATGGCTTTTTTATATTGTTGATGTTGACGTTTGATGTTAAAATTAGTTTGTTTTTTTTTAAGCATTTTCAAAAAAATGTGTATGCATATTGGCTAACAACGGACAACACACACGATACAACATTTCATAGTTAAATATGTTAAAAGAAATGACAAAACGCCGAAACAGACTTGATATAATATGCTGCTCACAATCAATATTAGAGCTCAAAATGACCACATTTCGTCAAACTTTAGAATTTAATCACATTTGAAATAAAGTTGTTTTCAAATAGTGTTAACTTCAAGAAAATGAAATCATAAAGTTCATGATTCATTACCTTAGAGATAATTAAGTGGTATTTCTTTATGATAAAGTATTGTGTATCTTAGTCCACTATTTATTGAGTCAGCAATTTATCTTAAATACTGCGATACAAATAGAAACTGCTCCACCACCGACCTTAAAATTATGCATTTGCATCGTGGCGTCATAACATTACCAACCACTTTTCTACTAAATGATCCCTTAAGCAGAGAGTTTCTTCTCAAGGCGGACTTATCCTCAACCTGACTTGTCAATACAATTTACCATCGGAATGTGAATGACCTTCATACTAAAATCTTAAATCTCAAGGGCACGAGCACATGACCTTATTTACGAACAACAAAGGTAAAATCCTTATCGAATGACCATTTGAAACAAATATAGGACTTGTTCGTAACTTTATTGACAATATATCGTACACCATTCATACATATTTAATATAATGCATTCCACATACATCATCTGGCCGAACACGTTGCCTAATGCCCAACACTGCCAAACCAGAACCTTATCAGATCGAACAATGTTTCGACGTTCCAACTCTTTTAAAAATAACCTGTCGTCAAATAGTTAGATGCCAAGCTTTGATTATGAGACAAGTTGCATATGGTCGAGGGCAGCATTTGGTCTTGCAGGTATTTACACTGGTTCCTTACAGTGACTCGACACAGTCATCTGTCAGTTTCTAGTTTCATCAAACCAATAAAGAGCAATACACTCTTTATGTCAATGCGTAAATGGTTGATAGGAAAGGTCACATGTATTTCAATAAAT
>NC_068360.1:93155918-93205726 GCF_020536995.1 Dreissena polymorpha
GAAATTTTATTACCGAATATACTGAAAATATGAACTTTTTCATGTATTGTAATATACCAGTCGTGATATTTCAATCAATATAAACTAATAATTGTACAAAAATACGGTATTTTAGAACTTTTCTTTTTTCGTTATTCGTGGTTGACAGTCCCTTTAACAATACTATTTAAATGACAACTACGCATGTACACACATCATCTACACGGACTCTTCTTAACGTGGGCACATTTCTTTGCGTTATGACAATTGTTAAGACAATACAAAATAAAAAGTAAATTCCTTTAATCTCATTAGGCTTTGAATACATGTGTGCTGTGAAATGAATGGAAAACCTTATAAAAAGGGAGACACTCCAATTTGTGTTTTTTTAGTTTGCAAGCATGTTCTCATAGATCATTTAATGTGAACTAAGTAACTTTAAATTATATTCGATTTCCGAACCATCTTTATACCAAACCTTGTACGACATAAACCTCATTCAAATATTTCATCAAATACGTTTTCGGTAATTTTATCAATTGCTCTTTTTCTTTCTTTTTTCTGTAGTCATGTATTGTTTAACATAAATTTATTGTGTGTTACTTACAAAACCTCAATTATGTTGCTTATGAATTGGGTCTAATGAGTCTCCAAACACAAATAATATGTTACAGTATCGTGAATATTAGCGGTATTCTATACACTAACGTGAATACCAAATGGCATAGTTCCAATCTACTTGCCTTAGTAACATGATTACTCTTTGAAAAAATGAATGCATGTTCATATACCTGTTGAATTCAATCCGTTGTGTCACAGACCTGGCAAGGTTTAAAAATATGAGGAAAATAATAGTTTACGTATATGTTTAACATGGATGAAGGTAAACAATTGCAATGATACAAGCTTCAAAACAATACGAGTCCTTATAGTGAACCTATTTCTTGTTCGCAATATTTAATTAGGTTTTTTCGACAAATGTATATATATATGTAAAAAATCATGCATATAACTTGTTGTTTAATGCGATACTATATTGCAATTGTTTGGTCAAACACGTATGAGAAAAGAAATCGCTCTGTGTGTGACGTAATGTATCAACATTCCTTGCCTGTTTATGCGTGTCAATGTTTATGGGTGTTAACTCAACAAAATACTTTTGATATTTATTATAGAAGACATTCAGCTTAATATCCCTGAGTTCAGGTTCGTGTTTGTATCCAAGTGTATCTTTTGTGTGATCTCTCAACCATTGTACCAGATTTACTTCTTGTATCAGTTGGTTTTTGTTAAGATGTTTTTTGTAAAGATGCTGATACGATACTATTTTCCTTCATTGAAATGTATATTATCTCTCATGAGTTGTATTAATATGTTCTAAGATTGTGTTTTGTAATACATAAGTTATTGCAATAAAGAAACATTACTGCTTTGTTTTATTTGATAATAATGTAAATTATTATAAGATTTGCACGTGTTTGTAAAATATGTGTTTGCTATATATCTGGTAAAGTACAGGGTATCATAGTTTGTGAGGTCTCATGTACACGTATATGAGCATTAGTAGCAACGGAGATTCACATTTGAATATGTAAATATTAATGTTACAGTTGTCGAAATAGTATTATTCAATGACGTAAATGTAAAAAAAATATATAGATATACATTATCTAACGTATTGACTTACAATACAATGTCCTTTGAGGTCATAATATAAAGCTATATGTGTCGTATTTTGGTATTATAATTTGGTTAATAGCGTCACACTATATAAATTTAAGACCTTTCCAAACGCATAAATCATATTTCAAGAAAAGCTCGTTTAAATATAGGAAGCTACACCGGATTATTTACGATGGTACACCATTAGTGTTTTGACATATTTCAAGCGCATAATTTTCTTTCTCCATCTGCAGAGAAATTACATTAATATCTTTAAGTACTCAACTGCAACCAGTGCATTCTTATATTAATCATGGAATATGAAATAAAACAGGAAAATGCTTTTAACGTGTGTTTAAAACAATCGTGATTTATTTATTTTAGTAAATATATGACTGATATAAACGTAAGGAGCAACGCAACACTTAAGCTGAAATCGAACGCCAAAACATTAAAAATGCAAGTAATATTCATACTTGAATTACGGGAAATATATGAGTGTTATTCGGCTAATAATGAAATATCCTACCCACCTAACGTCATAGAACAAGTATAAATGAATAAACGATTTATACGTTTCGTCACTTCAATAGAAATTGACACATTTGCAACACACGAAACTTTTATCTACTGTATTGCTAACAATGACGTGAGTGGTTTATTGCACAGAACCTTACAAAGCAGTACAATATTTCTCCATTTTGTTTTTCAATAAAACGAACACTTACCAGTTTGCATTATGACATCAATATGCACATACATATACATTTTTTTTCAAAATGCGTGTCATCCACAAATATCTTGTTTGATATTTAATGTGAAAACAGTTAAGTGATGCCTAAATCAAAGTAAATGGCATACAACTAGAAAACCAGGTGACCAGAAACTAATTAAGATCAGATACGTATATCACATTACAATTTATGATGTACAACTTAAAATTCATAGCAATTCGACACTAAACAATATCAATCATAACGCACTATTGAGTTATTAACACATTAATTAATATATAATCATTGCTTACCGAACCTCAAATGTATATGCCTATATATTTTATAATGACCATGTAGTATCAATATTGCTATTTATAACGGTCAATATTCGTGTATGATAAGTTCAACTCCTTTCAAATCAAACGAAAAACTCAACTCAAATTGTGATATTCTTTGTAATTGTCAAAATGGAAACTGATCCGGCAGATTTACATTCATAAGTACAAAAACAGAAACCATCGCCGGCTTCATGCCAAACCAACATACAAATATTTTGTTGTACTATAACATTTAAGTTAAATTATACGCGGATATCATTGCTAATTCCGGGCTTTGCTTGATTAGTTTTTACCAGGCCATACAGTTCGTATCAAATAATCATCGGCGCTATGCTTTCCAATATGTCAATATGCCAACAAATAAGAGAACCATTGATTATGCATATACTAAAAGTATAACTGTTATTCTGTCAGGAAAAAGGACCAATCTGATAATCAAAACGAACGATTTACTAGAATACCATGGATGGCTTAACATGATTTATAAAAAGCCAATTTGAAAATTTGCAAATAAAATACACGTTGAAGACACAGTGGCGTAATTGAACTTTTACCAGAAAGCTATTATTAATTGGATTTCTGTTTTATTTTAAGACCAAAAATATACAAATACGCGATTTTAAAAACCTACTAATTAAAAAGAAACGATAACAATTAAGCTTTTTATTATATACTAACGTTATGTAGTAGTATGAGTATAGCAACCTCTGAATGATACGATTGAAACTATGCGTAAATGATAGTACATAGGCCTAATAATATATATATATATATATATATATATATATATATATATATATATATATATAACATTCATTCTGGACATTTAAACGCTCAGTTATAGTTTTTAAACATCTGAGTGTTCACTTTTTGGAGGACTTGTCAATATTAAGGGAATATAACTTGACTGTGGGTTTCCGGTGGGTTTTGTTGTACGTATTAATTTCGTTTCGTTCTGTGCTATCTTTCAATTTATAGCTCAGAAGAACACCACATTTTGGTAATATCCATTTTTTAATTGTTATCTCTTTTAATTATTTTAATACATATATTATTATAAATATGAATTCATAAATTAATACATTTTATAAAGTATTGGCATATAAGGCGTGTGAAAAAATACGGCAGAACGTTCTCACAACCGTTCGGAACGTTAAATATACATGTAGTTTCAATATATAACAAAATAAATTCTTATGTTTTTAAGCAGATTAATACAGAATCTCGCACTGTATTGTATACCAACAAATAATCCAGTATTTCAGTCAGAATATTTATATCCATATAATAAATATAGCGACAATGTATGTTCAACTTTAAAGGGGGCTTTTCACAGATTTTGTCATGTAGTGGAGTTTGTCATTAAATGCTTTATATTGATAAATATTAACATTGGGTCTAGAAGTCTGCAGTAAAAAACAAGAATACAATTAAATAATTTAAAAAAACGTAACCCACAACGGGACTCGAACCACTGACCCCTGGAGCCATAAAGCAAAAGTCAACTGCTCTATCCACTAGACCATCCGCTATTATGCCATGTTAAATGTATTTTTAACTTTATATATGTAATCCTCGTAGTTTCAAAAAATACAACGACAACAACATAATTCTCCAAATTATTCAATCGTTTTGCGTTGCAACGCTTTATAATTTTAATGTTTTTAAATCATCAAAAGATGCACATAATGGATATTTTAGAGCATGGTAAATGTTCAGTATTACTGTTTCCTCACAAAAAGCATAACTTCAAAGAAAATTTACGAATCTGAATTAATTTTTTTCAAATTTGTCAATTTACCAAAGCGTGGAAAGGCCCCTTTAAATGACCATATTACACACTACATACAAGTGTATATCCCATAAGTCATTGTTATATGCAATTGTTGTAAGAATGCGTTCCCTAAAACATAAAACATTTAGCGACTCTATTGTCATTTAACCTTTTACTGATATAATTATCACAACAAAACTCGGTCGAAACCCGTCTTATTTAGCTAGGCCGACAAATATTTATGGAGTATTATCCACGAAAGACTAGTGTATCTTTGAGTGTAATGTCTTTTTAATGAGGCATTTATACGCCCGAACGATCATTTGAATGAAGAAGTACTTAATGTTATCTGACAAGACAAAAACTGTCACTAACTCGAGAAGCCGTTTCAAGACAATCTCCAAATTGTTTTTGATTACAACTAAGGTAAGCAAAGTACTATGTAATGAATATGACGCTGGAATCGCTATGCGGTCTTTCATCGGTACAAGTAAATAGCCTAATGATTAACTCAAATATTAGAACAGTATGATAATTGTCTGTTCTAATCCCAAGTCCAAGGATATGACTAAATGAAGACTTGTGTAGTAATGGTATGCTGGTTTAAGCACTATAATGTTTTATTTTTTCTGTCTAATCGCTTATTTATAGTCCTTTTATGTTGCAGTTTTAAGTGTACGAAGTTATAAGTTGACAAGTTCTCCACATGCATACTATAATGAACATATTTAAGTTCAAAGCTATAAAATCAAAAGTTTCAAAACAGCCCCACGTTATCGTTTATAAATCGTCGAATATGCATTCAAAATAAGCCATGTAATTTCATCCCCTAATTATAATACCAATGCTGGCGAGTTTCGGCAATCGACATAAGTTTTTATTTTTATATTTTCTTTCCGAAATGATATTACCAACACACATAAAGGGACACATAATGTATGGATATGTTTTCATTAAATACCTTCTTAATAAAAGCACAATTATATTAGTCATCTAGTAAGTAATTCATTAGAACATCGAGAAACGCTCTCTCATTTTACATGATACCATACTTGTTTATAATTATGGTGAATTATCAAATGAATAATGTCAATATTGACTATGTTAAACACAGACAAGCTTGACATGATCAAATTAATCAGAAATGTTCACCTAAATGATTTCGGTATTTGCGATAAAATTTGTATGCGTTTTTAGAATAATCGCCGTGTTATTCAACTGGTTATTTTAGTATTCGAAGAATGGGTTATGACTTTCAGCATGTCTTATTATAATTATTAAGTTATTAAGTTCAAAGTACGATCAACATAAATCAGCGGTGACATTATCACTGGAGAAAGTTCTTAAGACATTGGCATAATCATAACACAGTATAATTGTGAGATGTACTTGATTACTTAAATTAATGTAAATATATCTACTGTGAATATATTGAGTATATTTGCAATCAAAATATAAAAAAACTGATGCATTTTGCAGCGTATATGTGCACACTGTTTGTGTCCGTCAACTGCCTCCGTTTACTTATTTAACATTCATTTGAAATGTACCGGCACACCGGTTCACGAATTAAACCAAGGCACATATATTTAATTGTAAAATCCGGAATGTCAGGGTTTCGATTAAGATGTACTATAAAATATGGGAAGAATTTTATAC
Source organism: Dreissena polymorpha (assembly GCF_020536995.1). Lineage (NCBI taxonomy): Eukaryota > Metazoa > Mollusca > Bivalvia > Myida > Dreissenidae > Dreissena > Dreissena polymorpha. Next base: position 93,162,047 of record NC_068360.1, read on the forward strand.
ATGCAATTACATGACTTTATTATTTGGGGTATTTGGAACAAAATAATGAGAAACAAGACAATATTCAACACAAACGAATGTCAAGTGGTAAATCCTGTCAGGTTAATGAACTTATGTATTAAAAAGACATGGCGTATGCTCAAACACTTTTCTGTTTAGTATTGCTACCTGACATCAGACTGAGATCTGAACACGAGTTAATATTTAAGTTTTATAATTCGTGTCCTTCGTTTATGTTAGTACATTCGTACGTATTAAATCTAAATCCATGTATGTATGTCTCTTCAAATACTTCTGATGTTCAATGTGATTTCTTTTTGATCTTAATAAGATAAGGGGCTTTTTCCTAAATTTAAACATAAACCATAATTAAAGTCATGCGAGGATTGGTCATAATAAGATCATGAGCCCTCCATAAATAACATGATGGATTGGTTTCTTGTAATCTACGTACAATATTGACTTACTGTCCGGGTTGTTATCAATATCATCTAAATAGACGATTTCAATATGGTCCCAACGGAAACAATATGATAACAAAACAAAACCTGATGGCGAAAACAGCGTATAATTGTTTTTTAAGACTTAGTATTCGTTTTAAGTATGAATTGTGTGCGTGTTTAAATTTTAAACCCAATCAATAATTGATTACTTTTTATCCAGCATGTAACTTGTATGCACCAGTATTCAGAAAAAAAAGACGATATATGCATTAAATTTATAAGCTTATATGAAATTTGTTCGTATGTGTGTTATATGTAAAGCATTACCGTTTTATCCGGATTGCGATATGTTCTTTCTAAAAAAAACGGTGGCATTAAATTATATTCCTAATGTTGAATTTACGTTCAAATAATTGTCCGTTATTATCAGTGATTTTGCATAAACAAAAATTGATTAAGGCAGTGAACGTAACCATCACTATTTTTATTAGTAAAAACATTTATTATGATTATGTAATTTGGAGTTTTAATATTATTATTGTTGTTTTACATTTGCTATATACTAAGTAGGAGCGTACTTGAGGGATGCCTCGTTTTAAGAAGGTTAAGTACGCTCATGCTTGTAAAGTAACGGGTCCGTGCATTAGTTTTTTTTATTTCTAGTACACGTATCAAATAATGAATAATTGTATCAATTTTGCGCGGCGAAAGTGAATGTAGTTAAAATGTGTGTGCTATAATACATAAAATAATGCTTCGGATGCATTTAACAGTTTAATATAAGTTAACAACAATAATATTAGTTGTTTATTGTGATAAATTAATTTGAGGGTTTTTACCATGAAAACTATCGACAAATTGCAGCAACTATCTTGGTTCTGTAAAATAAAATGTGAACGTCATTAACCAACTGTGAATAGTTTGTGTTGTATTATTTGTGCTCGTGGGCTTACAGCATAATGCACGTTTAAATAAATCGACACTATATGTCGTTAACGAATACTTATTTTACAAACTTGATAATGTACAATTTGCAAAAATGGCTGTTTTCTCTTTGAAGCTTATATATCCAACTTATATGATATAACGTTTCTCTCTGCCGTTGCAAATATTCACCTCTTGACATATTGACTGATTGTTCAACGTGTCATCTATGTCTATTGCATGAGAATTAGTTGTCATAGTAACGAAAACAGAAAATACCTAAACACGCAAAGCCCTGAATTAGCAAGTATATAGTTTACACGATCCTTGTTAAATTTAACCACGTTACAATCGAGACGTCAATAGAGGTAATTCCATGATAGCGGACAGAGTGTTTGTTAAATAGTACAGATTACGTATTTCAGTATATGATACTGCACAGTGTTTGATTGTGTTTTATTTTGCTATCGGACTATAATATAATTCAATAATACTCTGACTACTTTCAAGACAGATTCAACCAATCAATCGTAAAATACTTATTGCATATTTATAAATGATGTTCTAGACGACCATTCGATAGTAATACACAATCATCCACGTTTAATCTAATATTCAAATGAAGTATAATGAATCTATATATAATAAACACATTGTGTTTAGTAATCAACAATCTTCGTAATTTTAAGAAGTGATGCAATTTAAAATCAGATTTATGTCACGTCTCAAATAGTAAAGAAATCATGTTTGAGTTTTCATCGTTTGTCTAAACATTGTTTAAACCAAAAACATACTTATTGGCTTTTTATTTTCCTGCTCCTTATAAGGCCGTATTAGACAGCTGAATACAAAAAAGATAATTTTAAAATATTATTATTTCGAGTATGTAATAGAATACCAAGATTAATGTAATTGTTACTATTTATGGGTCATTATTATAACATTATTTCAATTTATTAGACGCGGTTTATATTACATGATATAAATTGCATTCGATTTATTAGATGCGGTTTATATTACATGATATAAACATACAGACTACTAATGAATTGGATATGATGTTTTAAGACCGGGTTCATTCATCAATACGTGTGTTCAACCTAAATCATACATACAAGACCTTGCAGAAGACATTCCAACTATTTCAAAACGTTTTGAACTGAGTGTTTACTTAAGTTAATATTAGTTAATGTGCAATCTAACGTATTATCATGCATACATGTAGTTCATAGTTCAATGTGTTTTATAAATAGGAGTTGATCATTTTTTCTTACTGTTTTTTTTTCTGCATTGTTTTTTCCTCTTATACGTTCTTAATATATTTATTGTGTTTTTGTTGCTCTTTTCGATATACATTGAGTAAACATAATCGCATATAAAACTGCGTTTTTTTATTATAAGCAGTATTTAGTTTAAATCCATGCGTATTATTTTGTATTGTGTAATTTAATAAGTGCAATTTGGTTTGCCTCAATCGGTAATTTGTGTAACACTTGTTATTACAGTATTTCAAATATATATAGAAGCTTACATAATTTAGTTTGCTTTAAACATTTGGTTGTTATACGTTAGAAAAAATAGGTGATTTCAAATAATAGACAGTAGAGTACATGTAACCATATTATAGCAATTGTACAAAAATGATTATGGGCCTTTGCACTTTCATGATCGAACAGTCAACCAGTTTGAGTTTAAAGTTGTAATTGAGATTTGCAGCTTTAAGGAGTCTATCTAAGTTAAGAAGTTTTGAATGAACTCTACATATTTAAAATACAATTCCGCAGATTTTACTAGTTGTGCATACTCATAACATAATATCACAAACATCATATGTAAATGAATATAAAAGACAATTTTCAGGTATCCTCTTAGTAGATTATTTTCGCAATCAATGTACATAATGCATTGTTAAAGGTTCGCAACATTCTAGGTTGCGTTTTAAATCTAGCTAAGCAACACCTTAAAGTAGCATAAATACTCAATATCAACGAATGTTTCGCAGAAATAGTTCGTAAAATAAAGTTTGCCCATAAAAATCAGTGTTCCTTATAGCAATAGCCAAAATGTCAACGCTAAATGTGGTATCGTTACATCTTGTTGTGGCACACTATATTCCATTTTAATTTCCCGCAACGATATCTATTCATACGACACACGAAAACTTACATGGTACATGAACAAGTGTTGAATATATTGTCCCGCACAAATAGAAAATACCATTTATATATTTTTTTTTATATCTTTTGTATTTGGTATGTGTCCGATTTGAATAATTGCGCTTGGCTGTTCATGTAAATGGTTCTATTGTAAACCGGATTGGTGCATCTCATATGTAGATTTATCCACATCCATGCAGTCTATTTTATACCTTACCTTCACCTAACGGGCGCTGGGTTATGATATAAGAATATTTTCGAAAGAAAGTTAGTTTTTTTGGAAGATTCCATGATAAACCAAAATGTTTTCCCAAGTAAAACGCTAATGTTTTTGCCTCCCTGTTTTTCATTAATTGCCTTTTAATGAACGTGCGAGACAGGATATGCGACACGCATGAATATCAACCATGTCGAACATAATGCCATATTTTTATGCCGTTTTAATCATATTCAATTAGTATGGTTGAAATAATATATACACTGACATATTAAAGCCGATCATTTTGATACATCTAGTTGAAACACGCAACAAATCGCAGTCGATGATGTTAAAAGCATTAAATAGTAACCTATAATTTTCTAGCATCGAACTTGTATATGACTATATCACTATGTTTAATTACATTTAAAAAGGCATTTACTCTTGTCTGTTTTCCAATGATATCCAATAAAATCGAGCAAGACTGATACAAACATAGCCCTGTTAATTAAAGTCATAATATCATTTGATTTACGAAAGCCAGGCACGAAATGAAACAGCAAACAATGCACGTTACGCTATAAAAAGTTTCGTCAATCAATTTTTTTATTTTTCGTAACATTGTTTGAAAATTTATTACTTTTCATAACTAAAAAGACCAGGCGCTTTGATAGGATTTCATTACTACTGGTGCAATTTTCGTTTCGCTTTGTTTAAATTTCCCCGTTTTACAAAGTATTCCATTTCACCATGACGTAATTCTGATAGGATAAAATGTGGCGCCGGGTCACTACGCCCTCTGGAATTTCTCTTCCGTGCTAAACTAGGTCAAGAAGAAGATTGTCAAGTTCTGTTACGACTCCAGACGAGTCACTCAGCGACATTAGTCCCCGTGGTATATAATTTAGAAACAGTGTAATGTTAATCGTGTTACTGAGGTATATTTACTTTTATTACTGTCAGTCCATAACAAACAATCGGCCAACTCTAGACATATTAACCAGTAGATATGCTACATGTTTGTACAGGTTCTTATGCCAGATGCCATGCTGTTATACTGGGAGAATTGCATTACCCATAAGTACATAGCCAATTAAACACGACATGCAATATTTACATTTAATGCATTTATTTGTACATCAGTCCGCCTGTGCCAACACTATACTTACGCGAAATAATATCAATTAAACATAATAGGATAATACATTAAATATCCCTCACATACGCATCATACTTGAACCCGATGTATTTACACATGTACGTGTGTGAGTGCGTTTTCATGTTTTTCTATATTTATACCGGCGTTTATGTTCAGATAAAATTTGGTACAGAATTCACAATTATTTGAATTGTACCATAAGTAACGCAATTAGGTCACCAAAACAAGTACGTTCATTCCAATAAAAATGGTACATTGGTTCACAAGAATGATGTATCAGTGCTTTGATTGGTTCATTAAACGTATTTTATTGTTGAGATTTTCGACAACAGACGGGTTTTTTATCGATTAATTGTAATGTTATCCTTAGAAGACAGCGTTAGGTATGCTTTCTTGAACCTAGTGTCAACAATGTTAAGTCGAAATTAGTGATTCAAATTTAGATTTCAACCTTTTCAAATAAGCCTTTTCCTCAGCCTAATGTCGTGAAAGACCTATTCAGATGTGTCAGGTATTTTTTTTCCAATGGAATTTGTATTGTTCAGACAGTTCTCAGATTAAATGAAGCTTCGATTGGTGTAAGTTCAAATTAAACATTCATTCCATTTATTAGGTGATACGTGTTATATGCAATAACGTTATGTTAAACAAAGTACACAAACAAATAATTATAAAAATCATTACTAAATGATTAACGACATACTGAGAAATTGATCATTCATAGCATAGTTGCAACTACTAGCTTTTATATATAATTAAAAGTGATAAATTAATTTAAAGTTCCAACTATTGCAAGTTTTACTTGTTCAACATTCAACATCAGATATATGTGCATGTATCAACATGGCATATTGGGCTTGCTCATCATACCATTATTCCTATATCGCGGTTACAATAACAAAACAGGCTCATATCGTCTTGAAGACAACGCAGACACTCTCCCTTGGTTAGGAATTAATTGCGGATGCCTATCTTATAATTAAAGTTTTACCCTGTCACATTGTATCAAAATCTTATGTTGATGAGTTTTTATACACCACGTTACTCAAATAAAATCCCGTCTCCTCTGGTAAGGTTACAATGATGAAATGATTAAAAAGATCTAAGTAAGCGCTATGTGATATTATTGGCGAATACCGATTGAAGCTTGATACGTATACTTGCTAAAAGGAGAACAGCTGTATATGCAAGTTAGTATTACCTTAAACAAAATAAATATGTATGTACAATGTTTTAACGTGCGAAGCTTAGCAGTCCGCATTACTTGAAAGTGATGATACAACATTATTGTGCACAAACATATATTGAAAGGGTTGAAGTACAACTAGTTAATTATTTGCAGTTTAAATGCATGGTTTATTTAAAATAGACAAGCAGACCTATTTAAATAAATCTGCACTCGACCCGATTCAAAAAAAGGCAATATTGCTGTGCGAATACAAAACCAAATATACTGTCATATGTTTATCCGTGTTAAGTGTATTATTTGATACGTTAACGGGTTACATAACTAATTGAGCGTGGTATTCTGTTAGTGTATACCTCTCATGAGATGCATTTATATGTTCCGAGGTTGTATATGTTTAATACAACAATTATTGCAATGAAAAATTATTACTTCTTTGTTTAAATCTCTTAAGATTTACATCGGTATATGATATACATGTCTTCGTAAATTGAGCATATGCAATACATCCCAAAATAAATGTCAGCATTGTATTTTAGGTCGCATATATCAGTGTTATTGGCAATGGGTATTCTCATATATTGGTACATTTTGATTTTAAAGATGTTGTCGAAGAATAATTAATCAAGGATTTAGATCATAATATTAAGTTAAAAGCACAAATACCTTTGTCATCTTGTGATAATACCTTAGTAAATTGCGTCAAATTATTTAAAAATTTATACTTTCCGAAACGCATGCATCATTTTACAAGAAAATCTCGTCTAAATATTGGACATTAAACCTGATAATTTACGACGATACACCAGTAGCGTTTGACATACTTTAAGCTTATAATGTCCTGTCCCCATCTGCAGAGGATTTACATTCAGCTATTAAAGTGCTAAACTGTTTCCATGGCATTATTTTATCAATCACCGACTATGGAATTAGTCAATAGTTGTTGATATGTGCTTAAACAATTGGTGATTTTTTTATTATATTCGAGACACGACTGAAATAAAAGTAAGGACTTACGCTAAAATTTAAACCACAAACTTAAAAAATACATGCAACATCGTTATTGCAGCATACTATGAAATTAATTGCAATTATACACATAATTGATAGCCCGATGTATGAGTACTATTCGTGAAACATGTTTTCTTAGTTTAACTAAAACAATATGCATACACTTCTATGGAAAACATAAACGGAGGTACCAAATCATCATATAAATCTAATTACAATTACAAATTTATAATTGCTTGATGCGAAACATTACTGTGATTCGGCTTTCTGCATTCAACGTATATACTATGAAGAAATCCTAAGTACTCAGACTCATTATAAGAATGCATACCATGTATTGCGTGCAGTCTTATATGCATCAACGGCAGCATTTGAAGGAAATACGTAAGTACTTTTCCATGTCACCAAGTAAAATAATTCAAATTGATTGACATATGTAATGTTTCCAAAGTAAATGCAAGGGATTATTATGCGTTCACACGCACAACTTTATCGGTTTTTAATTGTCTTGAAACAGACATGGGTTCAATATTTTAAATGCAATTTATGAGCTGATGTAAAAAAAGGGTTCACTATAACATCCCAAACACGTGTACTTATACAATAAGTTTCAATACAAGCCTTTAAAGGCTCCGCGTTTTCTTTTCTGAAGCATCAAATTGTATGTCAGAGCTCTAGATAATTTTTTCAGCCGAGGCGTATTTCACTCATGAAATTTTTAATTGAGGAGTAAAAATCAAAATCCGATCATTTTAAAGAGTATTTATGTTCAAAGGATCAGAATTAATAATTAAATTTACATGTGGTGTTAACTCGCTATAACAAGCAGTCTGTCTTGTACACAATAAAGCAATCCCTTTTGTTTTATTTAACAGTTTTTCTGTTTTATTTGCCCTTGGCTTATAAGCAGCCAATACTATATTTTTCCGTCTTGATTTGGCAAGCCACTGTTTAGCACACACTATACAGCCACGATCAAAATCTTCTAAGCTTGGTCCACAAAACGTGTTTATTATATGTGTATTTCGGCCGCCATTTAAAAAGTGCATGAAGGAAAAAGGTTTTTCCATAGTGCCACACAAGAGATGAACTGATAGCAAAAGTTATATGCTTGATGTTGGAAGATTCGGGTTTTATCGAATGTGATGCCAAATGTTTCACCGTAAGCGTATATCGATTCTCAACAATGCAACGAGGAGCCCGTTGTGTAAACATCGGCCATTATCGTTGGCGAAAATAAAATGATCTGACTGAGGAGTAAAGTAGGTCGGGAACCACATAATATACATTGATGGTGATGTCACTTATATAAACGGCTATTACGCATTGAAATTGCACACGATGAGTAATCCGAATTAAGCCAGGAGTTTTTTTACTCAGCACAATTTTAAGTCATGCGTATATTCTTTGTTCTTTGTTTTCATGCGTATTTTACGCAAATACGCATCTTATCTGGTCCTCTGTTGTATGTATTTATATCAACATTAGATTGCCAATGCCTGTATTATATTCACAATTTTGATTGTAATCATGTTACGGTCTTATTGGGTAAATGACATGCATGCCCTTTCTAATGCGTTTTAAAGCATTTATAAGATATGATTGGTAGAATGAATTACAAAGCCTAGTGTTTTATTTAAGACGCATAACGTTTAAAACAGACTTTCTCAAGAGCAATACATACGGAATATAACGTTAGTCAATTGTTCCATGTGTTTGTATCGGTCTAGTGGCGTTTGTGATGACGTACCAGACGAGAGGCGGAGCCTTTGATACGAAATAGCGCAAGCCACGATACTGATGCAACACTTGAAACAATTGACTTGCTTAATATTCCTTTTATTATATACAACATGACCCAATTTAGTTAAAAAATTAGTATAAGCGTTCATAATTAACCAAGAATACTCTTATAATTTTCTGCATTCAAAGTGAAGACATTAAAAGTAGTCCGGCTAGTATGATAATGTTTGTTTTGTTTATTCACTCTGCTTATGATATCAAAACTGTGTTTAAATAACCAATGTCTGCTTTTAACAAAATATTTTCTTTCTACGATCCAGAAGAACATGATTAATGTTAGATTTAAATATCCAGACTGTCATTATTTTTTGTTTGTAACATAGATGCGTACATAAACCCTTTGAACCATATGTTCAAACAAATTGCTAGTGATTCACGTTCCTCCCTGTGGTTTTATATGACCGCTAGCTTAACTGTTAGACATCGTTAACAGGTTCGGTAACATGGTAAGCAAGAATGTGCCAATTTCACAACACGGCTCCCAGCCCTAAGACGCATTTAATGGTAATATTGCACTATCGCGGAAAGTTAAAATGCCTATGCACTTGAATATCACTTTTAACCACTAATATTGACTATAATTGCGTATGTTTTATCAGCATGCATAGGCATATGTTTCTGAAAAATGCACAATGCTTATTTAATAACCGAACAAAGTAATCGCATAGGTATTTTACGTTTACGGTAATTAAACGTATTACCAGTATTGTTTTCGTTATATTATATCAATCATTTTACTGCGATTAGTTCATGTTGATGTCATTCAAGGTTTACAAATTAATCAGGTCGACAAAATCGTATACATTCGACGTCATTGCAGTGTGTTAAAGTACATCCAACCGAAAAAGAAGTTCAATATTGTCATTTATTCTTACTTCATCGTATACTTATTTCGTCAGGTTAAAACTTGTTACATGATGATAGTCGCAACGTTTAATGATTTCCCGCTATTTATTTAACGATCATTGCCGATCTTTAATGATAGGTTATTTCCGAGAGATGAATTATATTTTTTTTTTACTTCGAATTTTGATATATGGTTGCGTAACTCCTTTATAATACAGTATTTTCACAATAAATATTGACTTTGATCCAAATATCAATTTAAAAAAAAGCACAACACAACTCGGTCAAAAACCCGTCTTATACAGTTACGCCGACAAACATTCATGTCTCATTATCCGCGGAAGACAAGTGTATCTTTGAGTTTAATGTCTTTTTAATGAATCATGTATACGCCCCAAAATGTCATATGAATGAAGAGGAACGTAATAATATCTGACAAGACAAGAGCATCACTGACTCGATAGTCTGTTTCGAGATTGTATTGGAATTGTTTTTGATTAAACTCATATAGACAAAGTACTCTATAATGAACATGACGCTTGCATCGATATGTGGTCTTTCGTCGGTAGTACTTACCACGTAAATAGCCTCATAACTCACTCCACAATTAGAACAACATGATCACTGTCTGTTTAAATCCCGTTGGTCTGGAAATATGAATATCGAATGCTAGTGTAGTTATGAAATACTGGTCATATTAGTATACTGTTTTGTTTTCTCTGTCTATACGCTTTTTGCATGCAATTTGTGTTGATGCGTTTTTTAACATACGCACTTATATGTATATAACATTTCCTAAAATGTACTCCACATGCAAAATATCACAGCAGACCAATGACATCCTTAATAAATTGCTAAGCGTTTCAATGTTGTTGTAAGTGACACTTTTAATGCACTATCAGTTTGCTGGCTACTAGTATTTTGCAAAGATTATTTTTAAAGGAGTTTAACTATTAATGTAATATTTCGAACCATAAACGAGTAAATACGAGTACATATATTTGCTGGCGTATTTCATGTTAAATAATTCTGTTATTTTCTTTCCTAAAATATACTAATAACAAACACACAACTGGATACATTATGTATGGATTTTTCTTCATTAAATACATTAATATATATATTATGTATGTCCATTGTGTTATTAGGACCTTATTAGAACTTTGAAAAACGCTCACTTCTTTTGTATGATAACATTATCATGTAATAACTGATAAAATTATCAATTGAAGAATTGTCTACCTTTTCCATGTCCAACCCAGACAGTATGTATTGAGTGTGTTTCAGTAAAGTTTCGCTTTTGAGAAGGACCTAAACAAAGTTGCTTTATAATATGAGCACTAAGTTTCTAGCTTGCTAAATAAAGATCGTTCCTTATGCAAATAAATGCCAGATAAGTGCCACTTACTTGTTTTCAGTGAACTGTGTATACAGCTTTGAGAAAATTTGCTGAATTTAAAGAGTCAACTGGTTTTGTAGTATTCAAAATTCGAAATCTGAAACAGTTCCTTTTCAATGTTTTCAATTTATCAGACGTTGAACAGGTACCTTTTAATGCAGTAAGCGATTGAACGAGGTGTGTTTTTATTTTACCCAAATTAGACAATTGGATTGATTTTTATATTGGATTTGAATATATGAATATACACAACTTATAAAACTGCACTTTTCACACATGTCATACAAGTATAAGTTTAGACCACTACGAGAATTTTAGATCGACTTGTCAAATCAACGCTTGCTGTTACAGGCGTTGACACCGAGCAATGTTGAAGTTTTCCTGTAAGCTAGCAAACATGATTTGATGAAGCTTATTAACCCGTTTATGCCTAATGGACTCTCCCATCTTTCTAAATTGGATACATTTATTTCCAAAATAAGGGTTGTCTAGTATATTTATAGCTATATTTAGAATATTTCTTGCATTAATTCCTTTCATCAAACAGCGCAGACCCTGATGAAACGCCGCATCATGAGGTATAGGTGAGGTATTTTCTTGGTACTGAAAACCGAATATGTGAACACCACATTGAGTATTTCTGAACGCCACTTGATATGAAAAGACCGTTTTAGAAGATCAATATGTCATAACTTATTATCCAAATTAATTCGTCGTTATTCAATGAATCAAGTTCAGCTAAGTTGATTGCATTATGACCATCGTCGAAACAGAAAGTCGATAAGGTTGATCCGTTAGTCGTTTGAAATTCAATGCGGTCAGGAAGTCGGATGATATCTAAACGTTAGTTAATTGTAAAGATTGATCATTCATGTTCTTTGTATAGGTAAGTATATAAGTGCGTATTATACACATATTCTTATAATTATGTTTCTTGAAATACGCTTGATGTTTAATCAAGCAGCTGGAGTTTCACTTCTTTATATTAATGCCTTTATCTGAACTGAATACGATAAGGGGCTATTGCTTGATGGAAACATAAACCATAATTAAAGCCGTGCGAGGATTGGTCATAATAAGATCATAAGCTCTCCATAAATGGTATGATGGATTGGTTAATTGTAATCTACATTTACTGTTTATTTACTGTCCGTGTTGTTATCGATGTTATCTAAAGAGACGAGTTCAATATAAGCCTTAGGGATACCATATGCATACAAAACAAAACCCGAATGTACAAAAAGCGTGTAATTTGTTTTGTAAGACTCTGTGTTCTTGTTCACAATGAGTTGTGTACATGTTGAAATAATTGATTATTTTCCCCAAGGTTGTATAGGTTATACGCAAGTATACAGTAAAAACATCGATATATGTATTCACATTTGATCTTTAATCAATCTTGCACAAAAAGTTGACACAGTGCAGTATTATATTATGATATACGAAAGCGGTAATAATTAACTAATACATTTTCCTCTATCTGAAAATTACCGCTATTAGCGGAACGACGGTAGCTTAGTTTCATTATACACGGATCATGTGCGCTATAGAGTTGCTAATTCCGGGCTTTGAGTATTTAGGTTTGTTCTGTTCTCGTTACGAGGACACCTTATACGTACGAAATAGGTATCGGCTGCATGATCAGTCAATATGTCAAGAATAGAATATTAGCAACTTCTGAGAGAAACGTTATATCATATAAGATGGATATACAATCTTTAAGGAGAAATAAGCAATCTAAATTACAAGAAAACGCAACTTCAGAAATATAACAATCACATAACTAGCCAGATTTGCAAATTGTCAATTTCCAAGGATGCACAATAAGTATCCGTTAACGACAAATAGTTTACAGTTTAGTTAAATATTCATTTTGCTAAAAGCCCATTCAGCCCAAAATGTAGGCCGGTTTGATGTCGAAGTTCGTATTAAGACTGTGAGCTTACTGGGAGCCAGTGTAAGTTGAGTAGTTCCGAATAAACTGTAAGTATTTATTACACAATACCGCACTTTTTACAAGTTGTAAATATTTATTGCAAAATATCAAAACATCGAAACACCGTATGTGAGTGCGTCTAACAGATGTTCTGTAAATTTCGACTGAGTAGATTTTAACCCATTTCAATAACGTTTTTTATTGTGAATGGCGCGTGCGAGTTACATCATTTCAACATTCTAGATTGCGTTTTTAATCTAGCTAAGCAACACATTTACGTAATATTATATATCATTGACATTTGATCTACAAAACGTACGTTCGGTCTTAATTAATGAAAAATCGTAAAGAAGTCATTTTCATTATTAATGTATTAATATATTTAAGCTCCAGAAACGTTATCAACTGTATTATAATGTCTGAAGACACGTGACGAATTGCACACATAACTTAGGACGATACATGCTGTACAAAACTGTTTATAACAAAAAGCTCTTTTATTTAATCATATGAAAACATTACATATTTTTGCATGTAAGAAGTTATAATATGGTTTACACTTATGTTGTGTGTCTTTAAATAATTTGGACCATTCTGTTTGGCAACCAATTTTCATCAGAACAAACTTTCAGGTCGTTTGGACTAAATTGAAATTGTTTTTATATGGCTTAACACTCCGACTTAATTGCTTATGATTAATTCGAATAAAACAAAGTAAAAAGTTGGTTTGACGGTACATCGCATGTTTGTGCAAATTTAATGCAAATTTTACTTGTTGTCAGGTGTCGACTTCTGACATAATGGTTGTGGTCGTTTTAACGTCGTATGACTGAATTAATATAGGACCATAATAACAGCAAACCCTAAGAGTTTGTATTTCGCTTAACCACATGGTACAGCTATGGCAAAAGTATATGTTGTATTATTAAATCATTTATCCAAACATGTTTATGTATCAATATATGTTTCTTTTTGTAACAGCCTTATAAGAATGGACCGCTACATAGGGTTACTTTGTGTGGGTCAAATAATATGATGATCACATTTCAGATGATAGATTGATCACATGGCATTTACCATTTATCATATGCATCATATGCGCATGAGAAGATTAAATATATGTAGTTCTCTCAGTACAATATGTGCGTTTATGATTAACCAGGGTGCCGGATCACGTGACTTTGTGGAGTCTCCCCTTTTTAATTCATGAATTTAATCACGATGCTTTGTGGTGCTTTATTCCAAATAACTTTTTAAAACAAGATTTCTTAAGAATGTCAACTAGGTCATAAAATATAGATTTTTATGCTGCTTTTGGCAAAGTGAAACACATCAAAATTACTTATTTTATAAGCATGTTTTCTTGTTCAAAAATCGATGTGTACTACACGGTAATGCTTAAAGCACTATAAAATTGTAAACGGATATTTGCGTTCATACCATGTTTACTTAATTTTTTTTTAGTATACATGTCAGAGTTATCGTACCTTAGTTTCTGTGTTATTTTTATACTGCTTATTCCCACCTTAATCTCATGTAACAAAGTTATTATTTTTAACGAAATGGGGATAGTTTTGAAAGTAGTATTATTATTTGCAGTATGATAAGATTTGTGGTTGCGTGCCTGCAGTGTATTTCAAGTGAGGATGTCAATGCATGTTTATACATTCAAGTCACACTGATCATCTGTGGGTCATGAATTAGGAAAAGACGTTTAATTTACACTTTAAACTTCAAAAAAATATGTTATGCAAAAACAGCATTGACAAGTTCAAAGAACAAAGGAAAACAATAATCAGACACAAATCACACATATATGTGTATCTAATAGGTTAATATTTCTATTTCATAGGGTGTGGGGGTAAAAGCTAGTTTCAAATTTGATAATAATCAACTAACGGTGTGCCTTCTCTAACTCGGTACAAGCAAAAAGTCTAAATGCGTCGAAGGAAGGTATTGTGACATATTATTCCGCACGTGGTCAAAATGTGACACATGTGGAAACTTTGAATATGGAACATGAGCAATCAATATGCATGCATAATGTCATTAGCATTATGCAACACGTCTGCATTTAAATGTATACAACATGTTCTAAAGCTAAAGTGCAGGATAGTAGTTTTGTCATGCGAACAAAACAGCTCACTAATTTATCCAATTCTTGGAATTAATATTAAATACACATAACGCAAATATATATTTTAATAACTATTGATCGTATAGATTGCTAGGGTATAAATCATCGCCATATCTTTATCTTCGGTAATGTATCGTCCGCATTCACACCCTATGCGTATAATAACAACCAACTATGTTGGTCCTGTTTACATAAGAAATAAGTCTTACTTTCTCTTACATATGGCTTGTGTTAACCATACATGCAAATAGAACATAAACACGTGTGGTTACTCAAAACGATATTTATTTGAACAGCATTAAAGAATTACGTCATAGATAACTGTACCTATTAAAGGCGTCTATGGACATGATATATGAGACATTATGTAAATTCAGTTAAACAAAACAACGGGAAAGTTTACCACCGGTCGTTCAGTGCATGTATTAAGTTTCCAATAAATATTTTACACATATATTCAATTGGGTTAACAAACGCTCTATATATATTATTTATAATTATATATACTAAATTGTGAATATATTGTCATCTCAGAAATTTACAATCGTTAAATAGAAGCATAAATTGCCTGTTATGTTTAGCAATGCTCAATGGTCCCGCGCCTCTTTTGCAAATAACAAAATAGAAAACAATATGATAAATGATAACATAAAATAGAACAGAACAGAGCAAAACAGACAGTGTATTAAGACTTATACATAATTACATCGTCTTTAATGCATATAATTATAAATAAAGTTATATCACGTATCAGTATACTATACTAGGTAAACGACTCAATATAACTATGTAAATATGTTAGTAGGTTAAATGAAGTTTCAGAACTAAGTGCAATGCAATGAAATTTCTAAACAAAAAAAGAACAGAGAACAATAACGATTTTGCACACGAGAAACATTCTCATATTAAAGGCAATAAGGGCAAACTATTACTTTTAATTTACTTTGTTATATATAATACTAATTCAAATAATATCATTGACTGCAATTGGTACATACACGTCATTCCAGGGAAGTACATCAAACAATTATTTCAAGTAGAGGTATATAAAATATTAGTTCGTACAATTAATTCTTCATTTACATATTTGTACACGCTTGCTACTTAAAATTTAACCGTGGATGGTTGCCTAATAGTTAACCATATCGTCAGCTTTTAATTTATCAAGTAGGTGCTGAACAATTATAAAAATGATGAACACACATTTTTATTTAACATCATACGGAAGTTCATGTACAGTATTCAAAATTTGGTTCCTGTTCAAGCATTAGACATTGAGCGGCTGACTCGTCCTGAGCACGGTTCTATTGCGAACCTGATAACTGCATACCGTATGCTAATGTATCCACATTCATGAAGTTAGTCGTACTTTATACCTTACATTCACAGAACGGGCATTTGGCTATAAAATTAGAATTTAGGAAACGCGCAAAGTTTGTGTTCGTTAAAGATTCTATGATACACATAGGGTGTGATACTAATTATTTCTCTAATTGCAATGTTGCCTCCTTGCAATTCATTGCCTTTAATGACCTTCGAGGCAAATTATGCGAAACGCATGAATAACACCAATGTCGAACATTATCTCATATTAGTATGCGGTTTAATCATATGCAAGTATAATGATGTAAATGGCATGTACGTTGACATATTCAAGACCATCACGTCAATACATCTAGTTGAAACAAGCAACAAATCTAAGTCGATAATGTTCAAAGCATTACATAGTACAGTAACCTATACTTTCCGAACATCGACCCTTGTATATGACTATAATTAATAACATTTTAAAAGGCATTTATTCTTTTCTTTTTCCACTTATATCGGGTAAAACTGCTACACTTATAGCCCTGTTAATCCATGTCATTATATAATTTAATTTACGAAACCATGGCGCGCAATGAGAACGCACACAATAAAAAACATGCAGTTATGCTCTAAAAGTTTTCGTCAATCAGGTTGGTATGGAATATCGTCTATTATATTATTATTTTCGAAACATTAAGTGGAAATATGAATATTTGTTTTCATAACTTTAGGATCACGTGCTATGATAGGATTTCTCTACTTCTTGTGCAGTTTACGTTTCGCTTTTTTATATTTTCCATTATAACATGCGATTCCTTTTCTCCACAACGTACTTATGACGTGGCACCGAGCCGCTGCGCCCTTTGTGACCTCATCGCCATACGTTATTTGGTCAAGGAGAAGATTGGCAGACGATTCACGCTGTATGGATGCGGTCACGCAGCGAAATTAGTAAACATATTGCTATTCATGAGCGAGTATACTGACATGATTAGGTCCCCCATGGTACATTATTTACATATATTGCAATGTTGTAGGTGTATCTGAGGCGTTACTTGTGTTTCTGTCAGTCCTTTAGGCTTTACAAACACACAACCAACTCAAGACACACTAACCACGCATGTGCTATTTATTTGTTTGGGTTCGTATTCCAAATATCATGCTGTTATACGGGGAGAATGGCCTTACCAATACCAACATGGCAAATTAAACATGATATACATTATTCACATGTATTGCTTGTATGTGTACATCAGTCTTGCTGTGCCAACGCTCTTAGGTTTAAGTATATCAGTGAAACATAAAAGGATAATAAATTAAATTTCCCCTAAATTACGCGCCATACTTGAACATGATGTATATATTAATGTGAGTGCGTTTTTATGTTTTCGATAATTTCTCCCGGAATTTATTTTCAAATGCCATTTTATTAGGACTTAAAAACTGTTTTAATTGTAATATAAGTAACCAAATAAAGCCAACCAACACGATAACGTGCAATCCAATAAATGGGTACATGGTTACGAAAAAAACATGTTTCGGTTTTTATGTTTGTTCATTACACCTATGAAATAAAACCATACGAGGTTTTCAATCGATTTATTCGTAAAATTATCTTTGAAAGTCAACTTTATGTTGGCTGTTTTGAGCCCAGAGTTAACAATGTGCGGTCAAAATTGGTGACACAATAAGATTTCAACTATTTGAAACTCGCGGTATCCACAGCACTATATCTTGAATGACCTTTCTTTTCAAATTTGTCTGGTATATATCAAGCTTTTATATTTCGGACAAAAATGTCTATAAAATAATGCTAGTGTGTGTTAATAGGATAAACTGAAGCTTAAAGTAGTTGAATTGCACATTAACAATCATTAAATTTATTAAGCGCAAACGTCACGCTAACATATGTTAAAAGTGAACGTCATTTCAAAGTCATAGTCGAGTCGTGTTATATGCAATATCGTTATATTAAACAATGTTTTTTAAAGAAAGTAAATGAAATACACATATAATGGCATTTATTATAAAATAGTATTACATAATGAACGGCATACTGCGGAATTCATCATTTTAAGTATACGTCTATTCAAGTTTAGATTTGAATAGTGTGTTAAATAACAAACATAATTCACAGCGATGTGTTATTGTGACGCTTATTCCAATATATGTGTATCCCAATAAAGTTCGTGAAAAAAGCTCTATTAACCCTTTTGAAAGTGTTAAAATGTAGTAACGCTTATTGAAATTGATGAAGTTTTGATGTGGTATGCAATGCAATCTCGTTTAACATACTTATTTTTGTACTTCGATTGATTATTTTTAGTATTTCAGCCATTTTGTCTACGTGATGATGCTGAATTTTCTTTGGACTAACACAGGCTATGAATAGTTAGCGGGATATAATAGTTAACAAGGTTATCTAATATGTGAATGATTAACTGATACTATGCTACTACACATTGAAGACACTATAACGTTTGTAAAATCTTGTGGATAATTACACTCAAAACAAATGTCAGATGGTATATTTGTGCTAACCTTTGTTTTCATTTATATGCTTCAGATAACACATTGTCAATAAAACATCATACAATACTAACAACACAACGTGTGACACAACAAACAATTAAATGTGTGTTTTCCATTATCGAATCTTTTAAAGAAAAGCATTTGAGTAGTGTTAACATGTTAAGAGAATGTTTTAATGCATTAGACTGGCATTTATAACAACGTGGAAACAGCTCGTGGAACAGTGTTCGATGTCGAAATATATACCAGAAAGTGTTATGTATGTGATGAAAGTGTTTTGTATTGAATAACATAATTTAGTTTTGTGTAAACACATTGGTAAATAACCACAATGCAGATATTAATTCTTGGTGAAAGAAACAATTTTTATAACAAATCCAAATAATAAAGTTGTATAGTTCTATGATACAAATGTCAGTTTCTAAACGGTAAATTACTGACAAAAATGACGACTTTCACTATAATGTCAATATGTTATAGTCTGTGATAGTTTTACATGTACTTAATTTTGTCTTACGTGTAACCGCGAGTTGATTGGGTTCTTCAAAAAAAGAGAAAACAAAATGTGTACACATTTTTTCATTTTTAAATCAAACGTGTACAGGCTGGGTGCAGGATCACAAAACATCGTGGGGTCCACAATTAAACGTTAATGGAAGTAAACACACCGGCTATTGGTGCTTTTTTGAAATACGTTTTTGACAATTTTTCCTAATACTTTAAACAAGTACATACATGACTGTTGTTTATATTTATTATGGCAATGTAAAAACATAAGAATACTTTTATTTTATAAGCCATTGATGTTAACAGGATATTTGTACACGGTTATGCTCCGCGCAGCGTGCAGTTTTGGCACCGATGACAGAAGTATTTAAGGATTTATGCTTAGACCTTAATATATCGGCACAAACTGCAAGATAAGCTTTCTTGCATGCGTTTAAGGATTTGCAAATGTTCTTC
Source organism: Dreissena polymorpha (assembly GCF_020536995.1). Classification (NCBI taxonomy): domain Eukaryota; kingdom Metazoa; phylum Mollusca; class Bivalvia; order Myida; family Dreissenidae; genus Dreissena; species Dreissena polymorpha. The sequence goes on from NC_068360.1 coordinate 93,182,049, forward strand.
CGTATCTTGAGATATTTTAAAAACAAAATGTATGTATCGGTGTTTTTTTATTCTGTCCAGCCAGTGTGAACCCTCCTCACAGTGTATAAACCATTTGTATCATACCAGGATGTTGCGATGTGATTGCAATGGCGTAACGGCAATATTTACATAACTGTGTTCATTTTAATACAAATCAATGGATTGATACTGCATAAAAGTAAGTAAACTCTGTACTTAAAATGTCGTAGAGAATTAAGTTTCCTTTGAAAACGTATAAATCCGCTTCGAAGAAGTTGTTATTTATGAAGACATTGAAAATCACCTAAGAAAACTGGAGAAAAAACACATGGCTCTATGCCAAAATATCCTTTTTTGTCTAAAATCTGTTTCGAAATATACATATTTATGTATGTAATATATTGCAATTGAAGTCAAATAACTGTTATGATACATATAATCTATCGGCATTTTGAATATACTAAGATATTGATTAAAATACACAAGATGGTTTTTAAAAAGACTGTATCATATATTGCAGTGATGCTGTATCATTGGTTGCGATTACGTTATGTGCATGCTGTATCAAATATTGCGATAAATCTATGCCGATTTTGCAGATTTTGTATCATTTATTGTGATTTACGATAATTAATTAAGTCTTGCACTTTGCCTGTTTTAGGCACAATGGAAGAAGTCATATGCATTTACTGTGATTTTTCAATAAGCAATTTCGGACACAAAATTAATCACTGCATATCAAAACATGAAAGTACAATCCTGAAAATCAAAATATCAAACTACTGTGCTACCAACAAACAATTATTATCATATTCCAAAGACGTTCAAACCATATCAAAAGAGTTAAAATCTTCAAGTATTATTGCAAATAATGAAACAAAAACAAAACAAACTTCAAAATGTGAACAAGAATCACCACTGAAAAAATTTCTGAAGCCAACAACACCAGTTAAATATGTGCACAGAACGCTTAAAGAAAATAGTGAAATTGGAGGAAATGATGAAGCTGATCTTAATTTTTACTTTGAAGACATGTCATTATTGGAAACATCGACTGTAGTGCAAACAGAATCATGCATCGTGGAGAAGACCGATGCAATTGAAGAACGTGACATTGAAACGGTTGAATATTTATCCGACAAAATTCCAGCAGTGTTGGAATACTTTAAATCAGAAAATCAAGTTGAAATGTATGTAAAATTTACAACTATACTAGCTGAACGTAAGTTACCGTTGTCGAACATTGCAGTTTTACTGTTCGTTGATATTGTGGAATGGTTTTTATTAGAAAGCATCCGTGATATGCGATATTCCGAAGATGAGAAGCAGTTTTGGCGGATAGGACTTCAGCTGTTCTAAGGGAAATTTCCCAGGTTTATGTCTGGTTGGAAAAATCAAGGGCAGGCCAGACAGGGTGCTTTCAAACCTGAGGACTCTTCTATAAACTTTGCTGTGCCATCTAGGTCTTGTCTTGAAGAGTCGTTTCTTGCTCAAAAGATAAAAGAATGTCAGCCTGGGGTTCTGGAAGATATTATTACGTTGATCAAAGAAGATGACTCTGGACAAATGAAAACCTTCAAATTATTCGTAGACGGCAAGAGGATCAATTTAGGAAAACAGAACAAGAAGTCACGTGCAGCACGTTGTTATTGCTGTCCTTTGGTTGACTGATGGGGGGCATGTTTCTACTTATGTCCATTGTTGTTTAATTTTTTATAGGGGTGGATAAACAATTAACTGTAGCAAAACTACCGTCCAATCCAAAACATTTTAATGAATCGTCCGCCATGTGTCTGTAAAATAGCAATAACTTAGTTCTTTATTAATGTTTCCCAAGAAATGCAGAGAACTAATATAAATCACCAAAATAATCATCATGATGATGACCATCATCGTTATCATCAGTCAAGTTGGTATCATGATTAGAAACAGCAACACCACCAGCAGCACCATTAGCTGTTCGTACTGGCAATCTGTGTTATAATTAAATTACGTATGACATGAGAGATAAACAAGAAACGATATTTTCTTCAACTTTATAGTGAAAGGGTAACATTGATTTGGATGTTTTAGAATTAATTTTTATAATGAAAGGGTAAACATAGGCGCATTTATATTATGTACACTTACGTGTGCGAATTACTGAAATCCCGTATTACTATAGACCATGCAACAGTGGCTTTATCATGAATGCATATTAATATATACTCTATTAACGAAGTTTCAGCTTATATAAATTTGAAATAAATAACGGACATAAATACCTTCAAATTATATTCCTTAAACCGAAAAGAGTATAGCAAACATCTCCACAGTCTCTTCAATTTTATTAACCAACACTCGTTCATGCATGTGTGTGACAGCTATATCTATTTATAGATAACACATTATAACGTTGTTTCGTACCGAGACTAACCGCCAATGTTAAACATGGGTAATCAATGGAGTGAATGAAACTGTTTCGTAGGTGTATAAAACATTCAGGAGGACGAAATAATAGCATGTTAAGTTAAATCACATATTTCAAATCCAAATAATTGTTACAAAATAAACGATATCATCATACAATTGATTGATTCAGTTTATGCAATAATTGATACAGAAGTAGAAGCACACGTGTGTAGTATTTAATACATATATCTGATGTAAGAATGAATCCCTAATAAAATGCGTTGTTCTGATCGAAAGTGCACGTTCTTTATCTAACATCTGATAGATGAATAGTTTTTGTTATTTGTTAAAACGACATTACAACAAAGATTTCAAAACCAGATCATGACAATTTGACGAGATGTTTGGTGATCAGTAACGCATTTCATCCTTATTTTAATATATACAATGCATAACAGCATGCCCGAGAAATCTGCATTCAAATCTGAATATTAATTACTGTTTGAAGACCATCATAATGACAAAAAGGACTATAATTTACATTTCTAGCAACACACGTTTGCTAAATATCCATTTCGCCATTTCAATCACACGCAACATCCTGTTATGATACAAATGGTTTATACACTGTGCTCCTATGAACGCCGTTAATTCTGCACCTTGGTATATATGATTATTGAAAACAGAGAACACCATTTTACTGATGAAAACACAAGTTGAACATTGAAGTTGGAGATCGCATAATCTTATTATCTCTAATAAATGTATATATGTGCCCGTTTGTTCCGATGTATGGAATGATTTCCGAGTTTCTGAATTTTTAACACAAGGATAAGGCTACGCCGTTTGGTAAAGAAGACTATTTATGTAAATGACCTTATCATGTAAATGTATCGATCCAAGCGTGCGTACTGTTATCATATGATAATGTGCATAGATCTATGCTATAGTTTTTATTTTATTTAGGTACTTACTTTTTAAGTCTATAAACGCAATGACTGTGTAACTAGTGCATTTAAGGCTGTTGGCACAAGCCGTATTCAAAAGATAGTGCACACACAATACAATTTGGTTCCCGTTGATAAATTTCCATAAAGTTATGTTAAACATCTCCGATGTAAGTGGTGTGCGATTCACATTTCAATTTCCTTTTCAGCGTGATATATTTCCAAAACATTGCTTATATATTGATATATCAATTTTTGAAAAACACACTTTGGGTACGGTTTGTGAAAAGAAGTTGATGCACGGTTATTTTTAATGAGCATCTCATTACGAAAGGTGTTTGTAAGCAATTAGTGATTTATAACTGGACTTATCAAAGGCGACGTGCGGTTCAGAGCCTTGAAAACGCATTAAAGAGATGATCTTGACATAGAACGTTATAATGTTACCCTGCGTATTGAACACAAGGTCATTCATTACAGCGCTATGGGCCCAAGTTATGTGTAATGTACATCTGGAATAAATTTAATTAAGACAAAGGATACTTGAATATCGGTCATTGCTTCTTATTACTTCGTTATCATCGCAAACATCAGCATGCTGTTAGGCACTCAAAATATATACATTCATACGTTGACGGATATAAATGTTGCCATTATCACATTGAACAATACATAATTTACTTACTTCGCGCCTTTGATTTACTGTTGAAATGTTTCTTAATCGTGCTGTTTCGGTAAAGGTATAACTCTATCAGCTTTGTCAATATATTCCGACCCAGGAAACTTAAAGTCCTTTCTTGCTTTGAATGCAATGTTATAAATATATGAACTAGAATTCAATACAATAATAATGCGCGCTATTGACGGATAACCCAATAACCCAGATTGTAACAAAAAATGAATGACATGAACAGCACCATTTATGCGTGCGCAAGTAAGTGTTTACAGGGCGAAGGAAAACACTCACGGAAAAATGTTTTTTTCAACAATTCAATACGACTGAGCACATGTGACCACGTTTCAAAATTTCGGACGGAGGCAATACAGTTCTGAAACAATATTTACTTGCACGTACACATCAAAGCAGAAACACTCGCAGCTATTGACTCATTAACAAAAATCATCTTTAAATTGGCAGACAAAAGTAAACAATAAAGCAAATTACTTTTGATTACGGTTGTTAATATGTTTGTAAAAAAAGATTAGAATTTTACATCCATATAAATCACCGATCGTAAACGTACAACAGAAAGCATTTCAGTGTGAAATCGTCATAAATACACACATTGAAATTAATTGTAGATTGAATACAGCACATTTTCTAATAATAAACTAGAGATAAACACCAATAGCTCTGCAATAATTTTGATCCTATATGCACAGGAGAGAAATCAACTGGTTCATGAATAAATATCAAACACATATTTAATTATGTTCTAGTCTTTCCTTCAGCCTTTCGAGTACTATACCGCATTCTCGAAACCGCATGTGTCCTGGTATGCCTGATTTTTAGCGGTTATTTACGCGGTTGTAAAAACAAGTAAAGTTAAAAACTAAACAGCCCTTTTCGACTGTCATTTGAATTGATACCTTAAAGTACCTTACATAAACTGGGGAAATATTCATTATGTTTATATTATATTCATGTTATTTAATTAGTCGGTTGCCGTATAAATAACGCGTTTGCGAAGCAAATATGTATTCTCGTGTTTCATAAACTTGTTCGTTGACGCATATTGGTGATATATATATATATATATATATATATATATATATATATATATATATATATATATATATATATATATAGTTTTTTTTATTTATTTATTAAATAATTTCTTTATTTCTTTCTACCTTTCTTTATTAATTTATTAATTCATACATGCCTTTGACCGTTCTGTAAGGTGAGTCAAGTTGAAAGATTTGAAAAGGGGAAATACATGCAACATTTTGAATACTCACACAAATAAAATAACTTATATTTGTTTCGCGAACTTTTTTTAATAACGATAATACGCTTTTGAGTTAAACTTTGCTAAACTATATCTCAATGTAATACATTCTCAGGGTAGAGCGTTAAAAAAAAAGATAATTGCCAATTTATCATGCAAAAAAAGCTTTGATTTATATCCCGTGAAAATGAATGGTCTTTTTTGGAAATTAAATAGGATGTCGAAAATGTTATGTCAGGGCACGATACATATTTACAGCCCATTTACATAGCAGAATGAGTTTTTTTTTACAGGATTTCAAAACTATATAGTGATCACTAGTATTGCATAAATAATTTCAAATGTTACTTGTTAAAATTCTCAAGTAAAATATAGAATTTGAACAAGTATTAAAATGTAACACTGGGTTGTTTTAGCATTTTAAAAGGTGGTACATTCCTCCGTATAAGTATACTTTTGAACAACAATATAGCAATAATAAAACCTAAATGTACATGATGTTATTTGCACATGCTAAATTTGCCTAAGTAAAATGATTTTAGATTTGTAGCATTCCGTGATGTGTATTCAATTTTCACATAAGGAGAGTACATATATGTTTATAAGAAAAAACATTAATTGGCCTACAAGTACACGGTTAAGTAGCATACGAGTGAAGAACCGCCATGTTAATATGATCTCCCAAAATTTCATCTAATGTTTAACGTGACACTTATAAACTTCATTTATCTACGTTTTAAGCAAGTACATACATAGAAGTTGTGCAGGTTTTACTAAAACAGACAAATAGTTTCGTTTGAAGTCTTTCTAAGATACATTGATTGCGATATATATATTCCTAATTCGGTGGTCAATGGTGGCATAAATAATCGAAATGCACAACTTATTTCTTTAAGCGGACGCAGTTAAAGTAATGTATGTAAATTACTAACTGACCAAACAATCGACAATGTAAAACTAACAAAAACATAACATATATTATAACGGGAAGTACAAACACAAGCATTTGTATGACAGCATTTTAATCCGACTGCATGAGTGACATTGCATATTATACTGAAAAGACCAAACGTCATCTCGGTAGATGGACATAACAGGAAATTACACGTACTTGCGATGGTCGTTTGCTTATTAACAGTATGATTAATTTTTAACGTATATTTTCATGTCTGAAACGGATGTGTATGCTGCGTTTACACCATGTTCCCGGCGACCACGGCAGTCCCGTTTGTCCGAAACGTATCGAGCCGTGTGGCTTTTGCAATTTTTGACCTTAAATCCAAGGTTTGGTAGGTTGTGCTAAGTTTTCTCACGGTTTATCAAGGTATCCGTGACGTGCCGTCGAAGCGAAAACGCGGCCCTTCGATGGTGCGCTCAGTTTTCATCCACGGTCTGCCACGGATGTATAAATGTTGCTTCAAGGTACGATGCGTTCTGTTAAGTTCCCGCACGTTGTTTGCGTTTGTCATGCAGGTCTGATACGTTGTACACGTTTGCCATTCATTTGTCACGTTCTGTCAAGGTACCGTGCGGATCAAACGTGGACATCCGAGAGGTTTCGGGCACGATTATGCTCCCGGTATAAAAGAAAACTCTTAAGCAACAGTATTTATTATAACAAAATAATTCCAGTGACATGGATGTGAACGCCAAGGATGATTTTATGTTTGCCTGCTTATTTGCAGCATTAATAAAATCTTTGCGCTGTAAAGAGCTGAAAGAAGCAAAAAAGTCCGGGAAAAGACGAAAAAGGAGGCCAAGGTCCCTGTTGGTTCGTCCATGGCTATCGGAAGCTAGAAGGCAGCAGCAGGGGCACTTTGATGCATGTCTTACCAGGGAACTCCGCAACGAAGATATCAACACCTTTCATAATTATCTGAGGATGCCCCCAGAACTATTCGACGAGATCCTTGAACGGATATCTCAAGTCATCCCAAGACAAGATACGAAGTATCGCTCCTCCCTTACACCTGGATTGAAACTGGCACTGACTGAGGCATTTGGTGGAAGGCAAGTATTTTCAGGTTATTCCTCCACTTGAACGTCGTTTGCAGCGCGGGGGGTAGCCTTTGTTCGGCGCTTTCTTGGTGGCATGTTTGCTCATCGACAGTTCAGACTGAAATGAAAGTTTCTTGACAAGCACGGCTTTTATATACTCAGCTTCAGACCGCGCGAATCGTGTCAGACAGTACAACAACTCAACTGGCCGTAACGCATCTGCCTGCAAAACGCAACACACCGTAACGGGTCGGATTAAACACGTAGCAAAATTATCCTATCTTGCCGTAGTTATCTTGACAAAGCGTAACAAAACGTAACACAACGTGATAGAAACTTAACATGTCGGGGAATGAAAAGGATTCCCGTCAGAGTACGGACACTTTTCGGGTTCTGTTACGGCCTGCTACGTACTGTCAAGTTGTGTTGCGTTTAACAAGTTCTATCACGTTTCTCATTTCTGCCGTGGCAAATTTTTTGACAGTTTAAAATTTTAGCACGGCAACCACGGCAACCCCGTTGTGTCACGTTTGGCTATTCCGTTCCCCTACGTTGCCTCACGTTCATCCTGTTTCCTCCATGGTGGCCCGAAACGTGATTGCCGTGGTCGCCGGGAAAATGGTGTAAACGCAGCAGTAACGATGAATGAAATCCAAAACCAAAGCACACTCAAACAGTTTAAAACATATTGTCGAATAATGTAAAAAAACGCAACCCAAACACAATTAATTATTTTTCTTTGCGTCATTCTACTGATCCGATGGTGTTTGTTTGTTATATTGTTTTAACTGTCTGCAAAAGGTAAACGTTAACGGCTTTAAGACCATTCATCCTGATTAAAGGGGCCTTTTCACAGATTTTGGCATTTTTTAACTTATTCATTAAATGCTTTATATCGATAAATGTAAACATTGGATCGTAAAAGCTCCAGTAAAAAATCAAGAATAAAATTAAAAAAAGGAAAAGAACATTGCCCGGACCAGGTTTCGAACTAGTGACCCCTGGAGTCCTGCCACAGTCCTGAAGTAAAAACGCTTTAGCCTACTGAGCTATTCCGCCGAGTACACATGCTGAGCGTATTTTAAACCTTATATAAGCAATCTTCGTAGTTTCACAAAATTTAACGAAAAAAACAGAACTCTCCAAATTATTCAATCGTTTCGCGTTGCAACGCTTTATAATTTTTAGGTTTTAAAATCGTCAAAAGATGCATATAATGGCTCTATTAGACCATGGTAAATGTTCAGTATTACTGTTTCCTCACAAATATCATAACTAAAACGAAAATTTGCGAATCTGAAACAACTTATTTCAATTTTGTCAATTTACCAAAGCGTGAAAAGATCCCTTTAAGGACCTAAGAATCACTTCTCAACACTTAAATATTTTCTTAAATAATTTTTTAAATATTTTTAATTTTTAAAATCAATTCTGTTGTTGATGTTGCATAATCGTGATAAGTGTGCAATGGTAATGCAGGTTTCAAACCTTGATATTGTACGACTGGTTCATTTCTGATTTATTCATGTAGAGAGCCGTTTTGTTTCGGGATCAATCAAATCAATTGTTAACAGTGTCAATGTACTACAATGTTAACCTGCAATTTACAATAAATACGTAATATAAATGTGGCATATTCGAGATTTTTCGTAATACAATATATGCCTATCACGGTTGCAATCATAAACAAGTATAATATTGTTTTGAGGCAAATTCCGACTCTTTCGGTTATGAATTATTTTGGATCCCTATAATAAAGTATACGAACTTCCATTTCACGCTTTATTACAAAAGTATTATCAGAACAAAATGCTGCAAGGTTTATATACACATCTTTAAACAAAACACATTAGTCTCCTGCGGTTAGGTAACGACGCTGAAATGATTTAAAGTAATCTTAGTAAGCGTTTTATGATTTATGAGCCAAAGCCGTTCGCTGCTTGATATATAGAGAATACTAGGTTAGCGTTGAATACACAGACGTTTAAGTGGCGAGGCTTAGGACGCCGGGAGCGCGAGCCTTGGCGAGCGCTTTCGGTGTTCGAGCCGAGCAACATAAACTTCTCTGTATTCAACGCTAATTCTAGTATTCTGTTTATCCCATTTGATTTTTTTTCAACGTGACATTTAACATAAATAGATCTAATAACCTTAACAATAATTTTAATTCAGTCTTAAAAGCGCTTAAAATCTAACGAATGTAGCCATGCGTAGTGATATAAATGTATTTGTTCTGGTACGCAAAATAGTCTTTAACAAATTCACACACACACTTTTAAACAAGTAAAAATATCACCATATGTCTCGATTCAATTTTACGAAGTATGCAAATTGTAACATATTACGACCGTGAAAAGAAGATTTTACTTTACTATAATTCATTTTATTTTCGAAAGAAAATGATCAAAATCCAATATGGCGGCGATTGCTCCTGACAAAATGATGTCGATGTCAACATACATGTACACCATCGACGACCTTGACAATTTCGACGAGAAAACAGACAATTGCAGTGACTGTCACTTTATTTGACGTAATATACAGGGCAATACGTTTTCCGACTTCGGACGACGAATTTAAGGACGCGCAGAACGTGTTTTTATATAATGTTATGGGTATGCCGTGTGTGATCCGATGCATCAATGGCGCCCATGTTAAAATCATTTCCCCGAGAACAAGGAACGACAAAAGCACAAATAAAAACCAAAACACGTTCGAACTAGTATCTTACCTTTAATTATCCTTTAAAATCCATCTCATTATCCATTTAACTCAATTATTGACAATTTTGCATCTAGGGTCTTTAATAATTATTTTCTACAAAATATTGTTGGTTTTGTGTTTGAGTGCCAGGTGAATTTTCTTTCGTTTGGGTATACTGTACGCCAGATATCTATCATATTGTAGTTTTCAATTATGTTATTTAAAATGTTTCTATTTTTAGGATGAGTATAAAGGTTTCCATTCTTTGTATATAATAACGGGTTCAGGACAGTATTGAAATCACCACCGATTATAATATTTTTATATTGGTTATTAATTATAAAGGATTTTAATGTTTAGTAAAATGTGGAATCATCTATGTTAGGACCGTAAACGTTGATTAATGTTAGTTGTGTTTCATGTATTTTGATATCTATACTTGCTAGTCTGCCAATTATTATTTCGTTAAAATTATCAACTGTGATCCCTATGTTACTTTTTATCAGAAAAGCAATGCCTTGTTAATTAGTATATTATCCACTGAGGTAGATGTCCCCGTCCCATTCATCTTTTAAGGTTTGTGCTAAAGTGTGTGTCAAGTGACTTTCTTGTAATAAGCATACATTATTTTTTTGTTCGTCTAACCATTTGAAGATTTTTATGCGTTTGTCTTTATTGTTGAGCCCTTTTACATTTAAAGTACATATTTTAACCATTTAAAGAGATGGAGGGTGATGTAGATGATAATTTGTGTGTGCTTGTCCAGTTGGTTTCTATTTTGAAAAATGTCCAGTAGTTTTCTATTATAAGACATAATATGTCCATTATTACAAACAAAAAAAGAAAACAAAACGGAAAAACAGAATACATGATAATTCCACAGAAGAAAATGTCTACACATAAGATAAAGAAAAAAAAAGAATACTGAGGATATAAAAATGGAAAATCCATAGAAATGAAGAAATACATAGATATAATGAAAAAATAGGGAAAAAGGCAACAAACAGAACAAGACATGTCCCAATAGAGACATACACAAGTGCGCACTTTCGTACGCTGAAAAAAAACAACAACCAAATATTTTAATTAAATAACAAACACGTAGGGAAAAAAACATGTGTTAAGTGGTCCAGTTAAAATAATGTTTGTATATACATGAGTATGCATGAATTAGAAACATTCTCCCTACATTATGTCTTTTTACTCAGGAAAAAAAACAACATTTATATATATTAATATGAATAACCGTATATGAAATAATTTTCTACGTTTTATATTATTTGAATGTAAAAAAGACGGATGAGAAGAGGAGCATTACGTTCGAATATTTAGGTTTTTAAAATCGGAGTAATGTTATGAACATTATTTATTATTTTTTTAGGCTATTAGTAGCGAGTATCCTATACATGGTTAGTAGTATTAAATGCTTCCAGCGAAAACAAAAGGGAAGCAAAAGCATTGTTTTCAGTAGTAAAATTGAAAAACGAGTATTCATTATAACAAACATGATTAGGTACTCTAATGGGCTTTTTGATTCCTATATTTGTTCCCTTCTTTGAAGAAGAAAAACATTGAGGAAAAAAAGCAACTACAAATATTTAGTCCTCTATACAATTTGGCTCAGAAAATTTCAAAAACGAAATACTACATTAGGTTATCTGTACAACTTGAAAAACGAGTATTCATAATAACAAGCATGGTTAGGTATTCTAATGAGCTTTCCAATTGCTATATTTGAGAAAGAGGGCAAATACAAATATTTAATTCTTTATATAATGTGGTATGCATAATTGTAAAAAACACTACTATATTAAATTATCTGTACAGTTTGGTTCACAATATTGGAAAAAGAACTTCTATATTTAGTTCGGTGTACAAAACCTGTAACAATTCTCGGAAAGCACTAGCATAATATTATTATTATTGTCAGGATAACACAACCCGAAGAAAAACAATGCGGAAAAAAAGAACTACAGCATTAGTTCTCTATGCAATTTGGTTCGCATTCGTTGTACAAAGAGTTAATGCATTTGGTTATTTATGCAATTTGGTATACATTCTAGAAAAGCATTAGCATAAAGGATTATAATTATTTGTATGTATACCCATCTGAGTCTAAGATGTTGTCAAAATTATTTTATTATAGTATAACCCTAAATGAGTAATCTACATATTTGCAAAGACAGATACATGATTGTTATCTTGCAGGCAAAGGTTTTACATTCGATTTCTTAACATCTTTAAAAGAATCATTTCGTCTTAATAGATGAGTGAAGGAATCAGTATTGTTTATATGTATACACATCTTGATATAAGTGATTAATCCAGTTGTTATCATTATTTATATTTATACACAGATGTTTTTATTTTTTATATTTATTATCATTATTTATATTTATACACATCTGAATAGATAAATGAATAGATGAGTGTTGTTTATATGTATACGCATCTTGATATAAGTTAGAAATCCAATTGTTTTCATTATTCATATGTATACACATATATTTTTACACTTGATATTTATAATCATTATTTATATAAACACATGTATATATTCCCAAATAAACATTTTAACACGCATATTCATATACATATATTATCATAACTTTATACACGTATACATTCCCATTATACATCAGTATTCATATCTATATATTTCTGAACATGTGAATGAAGAGATGAGTGTTGTTTATATGCATACACATCTTGATATAGGTTAGAAATCCAGTTATTTTTAGCATAAACATATACACACATACATATATACCCACCAATACACACACACACACACACACACACCCACACATACATATATATATATATATATATATATATATATATATATTTATATATTGGATTTACATAAATATATATATATATATATATATATATATATATATATATATATATATATATATATATATATATATATATATATATATATATATATATATATATATATATATATATATATATATATAAATACTATTGCCACCTTAGGGCGAAGTGCGCAAAAACACAGCACTTTGGCGATTTTTTTTAACTTCTTTAAACTCAGTTTATGTTTAATAAAAATCTCATAATTAAATAATTTAAGAGAAAAACATTGTAAAACTATGAAAAAATATTTTAAATTTTGCACAATTATATGTTAAATTTCTAAATTTTCATTTTCGACTTAATTCTATTTCTACCTAATGCCAAAAAACCCATATAGAAATTTCACTTTACCTCTTCAATGCACTTGGGAGAAGGGAACTTAATACCGAAAACATACTAATTTACGCTCTACTTCTCTAAGACTGTTGATAAATTTAGCAAAAATAAATATTTAGATAATAAATAATAAATAAAAATATATTATGCCGATACACGTCTGTAAACGTAACAGCATAATTTTATTATGCGTTTATGATACTTTTCTTACAATTTAATATAATATTTAATATTTATAATATTTATGTATTATCCGCGTGCTGATTTTTCTCTGATCTAAAAATAGAACACATACACTAAGTAAATGTTAGGAATTAGGGTGCACTCAGATATATACGTTTATTTGTTGAGATTCAATTGCTCTGTTCGATCACGACCTCGGCGATGCATTAAATTCATCCAAGTATTGTGTGCTTTTTGTTGGTTACTTCAGACATTTGTGGAACATTCAAGATCTTACATTTATTTCGACTCACCTATGGTCGGTGTTGTGCTAAACCGTTACGACATTGCTTTGCACGAATGAATCAGTGTACGCCTTTTACTTCTGCTTAGTTATTTGTTTACAGTTTAGTGCTTGCATTTATTGCGCCTAATTTACGTCACATTTACTATCACGTGATGCTTCGAATAGCCAATTACCTTGATGGTTAATATTCTTATCAATGTAAGTGTAATTACAAATATTATATAAATTCTAATTTTGATAACTGAATTAGTTCTCTGGTGGATTTTGATTAGCGTCTCTATAATGATGGCCAGCTAATGGTTAAAACAAAAACAAAACGAAACAACGTAAAAAACGACATTGAATAAAAGTGTGGTCATCTGCTTCGAACGTTCATTAAATACATAGCATTGCGAATTTAAAACTATTTGAGAGATCCCGAACCTCACACTTAGCCCAGCGATATAAAACACACATAAGTGTGAATAATCTTTTGTAATACAAATTGAAAGGCAATAAAAGAGAGCTTATAAATAATTTAATAACGGCTGGATTAATCAATGGTTAGAAGAAACCAAAGCAACAGAGTTATAGTTTTCTGGGGCACGATGCAATGAACGAAATAACAAGTATCAATTTTTCTTTTCGTTTGAACAAAAAAAAAAACACAAATAAAACGCGTCTGCTAATTTATTTGATGCATGTATTTGGTTTTCACTTACGCCAGTATTGTATCGAAGTATATGACAACGCATTCTCTTACTGTCGTAAAAATAAGACCTCTCGATATAAGATTTAACGATATGAAATAAATGTATACTTTATTATTATACTTTAAGAAGAAGAAAAAACAGACAAACAAACATAACAGTGCACTCACACATATTGTGTATTAACTATTATACATAATACGGGTTCGATACATACAATATTCTCATTTGTACGAAATATTTGTTCTGATATCGCATAATTGGTATGCAATTGTCAAAAAATGTACGCCTGAATATTCATATACGGCTATAAATAAGCATGTTGCAATATACATATATTTTGCCATACAAGTTTTATAATTTCGCTTGCATCTTTCTATTTCTATGCATTTCCAGCATTTGAAGGGACTTTTAAATACAGCACTGACCGCAGTTGTATCTGATATTTTGTGATGCTATGCAATGTAGGACCATAGGCGGATCCCCTAAAATCGCCAAAGTAAAGTCAATTCATTTGATGTTTAACACTTAACTAGATCTTAATCACCTATTTAAACATGTCAAAGCATTCAACATCACTATAATCGTGGCGCTTCTGGGGAGCTTTGCCCCCCTGGACCCCCAAAACGATAAACTATGCACTTTTTTGGCTTTAAAAGAAGGTACTTTGATGAAAGTATATAAGGCGTGACATGTTCGAGAAGTGGTTGTCAAAGCCTTCAAAATCACTAAAATCGTGGAGCTTAGGGGGGGGGGGCTTCGCTCCCCTGGACCCCTATCACTATGCCCTGCACCCACCAGAGGTTCTAGCGGCCCCCCTGGACCACCGGCAAAACTTTGAATATCCCCCCCCCCCCCCACCCCAAACCAGATATTCCGGAGCCGCCCCTGTGGACGGGTTGTTGTTTTGAAAATCTTTCTAGGGAAGCATATTTGTTGTAATGTATATACCCTGTATTGTTCGTACCCAAATGTTTTTTTCGTACCCAATTTTGTTTTGGCATACTTTGTTTGTACCCTGAAGTTTTGTGTTTTGTTACCGTTTTCTAAAATATGTATCTTGGTGGATTTGAGCACTTAATACAAGTAAATGTCCAGCGTAAAGAAGCCTGTACGTCAGGTATACCCTTAACACAGTATTGAGTCGAGGTACCTGACAGCTTTCATGTTTGTCGTCGGATAATTGACGTTCAATTTATATAAAGTAAATAGTCTATAAAATTGATCTTGGCAACAAAAATGTTCACACCTTAAAAAGGCACTTCACCATTTAAACTGATGTTAAATTTAATCCCAACTGCTTAGTTGAAGTAGTTTATTAATATTTATGTTGAGTCATATTAATACTGAAATAACTTTGCATAAAAATAAATCAGTTTCTTAAACACATGTTTTCTCTTATAATCACATGTGTAAACACGTATGTCCGAAAAAAGCATTGTCAGCAATCTTGTTCATTTTTAGATCGGCTTATTCATTCTTAGAAAGATATTTAATTATTTTGTATTTTTATATACATTTCCAGCATAAAGTTGCATTTTCCTCAGTGTGCAATTGCTGGAAGAATAAAAAAGCAACGTATGAATACAAAGTGTTGTGTTTTCATTTCATTATATTAAGGAATTTTTGCAGCAATATGAAACACTTTTTAGCTTCTGATTATTTGCCGTAAGAATGTATTTTGTTTTCTACGCAAACAGTATTATGTCGAAGTATATGAACGCATTCTCGTTATGGTGTCAGATTAAATATCGTCATATAAAATGTAACGACATATAATAAATGTAAATTTTATGATAATTTTTAATATAAAAATAGAACAAACGTAAAACATATTCACGCAAAGTGTAAATTGACTTGATTCACTACTTATTTCTCAATAAATAGTAACATCTTAGAATTGTTGCTCTCATTTGTACGAAATCTATCGCCCTGTTCTTATGTAATATGCATACACTATACGCCTGAACACATATATGGTAGTCAAAAAAAAATGCATGTAGGAATATATACATTTTATTATAATAGTTTATTATTTTGCTTGCATGAACAAACGGATACTTTCTATGTGTGAGTATTTCCAACATTAGGGGGAATTTTTAACAAAGCGCTTTTTAGAACATATTCTGTGGTTGCATAATTTTTCTATTCGTTTATACCCTGTAATCTGTTCAGGACCATGTTTTATGATCAGAATGCATATACCGTTTTCTAAATATGCATTCATTATATAATATTATTGCATAAACTCTATCTATAATGCCCTCTGGCGGGGTGCAGAAACTTGGCAAATAGATGGCTTGAACGGGAGAAATCGTGTATTAACAATACGATTCACGTGCCGTTCAAGCGCTGTTATGTGTTTTACATATCCATAATCTGGTCTACGCGCAGTTACTTCCCTTCTCCAGCCTTCGACGACTTTCCAAGCATAATTGGGGAACTGAATAAGCACCAGTTTCCTCATGCATGCAGGGATAATGACGATTTCAATCCACTTTTCAAGTAACTTGTATACCATCTGCACTCTCTTGACATCAGCTTTATTGTATTGGCAACGTCATTGAAGTTAAGGTTATTTACTCAACACTTTCAAAAGACTATGCTCAAAATGTAAGTGTTTATGTACCTTCAACGTTCCTGCTGTAAATTCCAAAATAATTCCTCATTTCTTACTTTACGCTGCTGCATTTCAACTTTGCATTAATCCACTGTTTAAACACATTTTAAATCGAAAGCTGCCTATCCGAAAGTAAAGCCTCGTCATTTCGGATGATCACCGAGTGAGGCATATCTAAAACACAACCTTGAACTGTATTTAAATAATCGAATTATTTTGTCGATGTCGAATGAACAAAATATTGTTTTCAATGTTATTTAAAATTATTTTGGTATGTGTGATTTGTTTATGCAATAATAGCGAAAATACACATTTCTCGGACATGATCATCTGCCGGCGCTCTCAAAATCCGTTCCTGCCCTCGTGCCTGCGGGCGCTCTCAAAATCCGTTCCTGCCCTCGTGCTGCGCACTCGGGCAGGAACGGATTTTTTGAGCGCCCGCAGATGATCATGCCCTTGAAAACGTGTATTATCCCTATAGTAAAACTCTAGTTGCTCCAGCATTTATTAAGGATAGAAATGTAATATTTTAAAGTACATGTAATCTAAGTGATCATAAACGTTAACACAATTCCAATAGTTGTTACATCTTTTGCATATTTTATTTCAGTTTTCGTGAATGAATAATTATGCATCATGATGGATTTCAACATAGCATACAACATCGTTTGTCCAACGAAAAGGAGTCTGTACTATGGGGATGCCCTTAATACAGCATTAAATCGAAGTACGTGAAAGCTTTTATTTTTGTCGTCGGATGATTTAAGTTCAACTTATATAAATACATTAGTCTATTACAATGCATTTAGAAATAAAAACATTCAACCTGAAATAGAACATCACCATTTAACTAGATTTTAAATTAAAAATCCAACTGCTAAGATGAAATAGTTTATTATTTTTTATGTTTCGTCATATTAATACTGAAATAAATTTGCATAAAATTAATCTTTTTCTTAAACAAAGTTTTTTTTATAATCACATCTGATTATTCATTCTCAGACATCTAGTTTTATTATTATGTACTTTTATATACTTTCCCAGCATTAAGTTGCATTTTATACAGTGTGCAATGTTATGTTTGGTTTTATAAATTCATACTGACATACTGAAGAAAAACAACATATGAAAACAAGAATTTGTGTTGTCATTTTAGTATATTAAGGGCTTGTAGCAGCAATGTGATCACAATTTTAGCTTCTGCTAATTTCTGACGCATTTATTTGGTTTTCTTCTGAAACAGTATTATGTTGAAGAATATGAACGCATTCTCTTTATGGAGTCAAATTATAATAGCTGGACATGACAATTAACGATATATATAAATGTAGATTTTATGATTTTATTAAACACCCAACAGAAAACAAACATCAACATATTCAACACATATTGTAAATTGTCTTCATTCACTACTTACATGTTCTCCATAAATAATTTCATCATAGCATTGTAACTCTCATTTAAACAAATACTGATTCTGTTATCGAACTACTCTTATGTGATATGCATAATAGTTACGCCTGAATATACATACATGTACATGGAAGGCAAGTAAATAAACTTGTAGGAATATATACATTTTACCGTAATAGTTTAATTATTATGATTGCATGTAATTTACACACTCACTCTGTCTATGTCTGTGTACATCCAGCATTAGTGGGATTTTTAAACAAAGTGTTTTGTGAAGTATACTAATGTAAAACTTCCGCTGCTCCAGCAGCTCAGCATTCCCATCAATAACTTTTAAAACATATTATGGGGTTGCATACTTTATGTTTACACATGTACACCCTGTAATCCATTCAGGACCATGTTTTTTGTTCAGCATGCCTATAACGTTTCTCTCAACATGCTTTCATTATGTAAGAGTAAAAGTCTAGTTGCTTCAGCGTTTATTTAGGATAGACATGTTATGATTTAATGTACATGCAATTTTTGATAATATGCGTTAACATAAATTCAAAAGTTGTGATATCTTTAATTATATTTATTACCGTTTTCTTGCATGTTTAATTATGTACCATGATGGTGTTCAGCATAGCATACAAGTATTTCTCCAACGAAAAGGAGCCTGAACTATGGGTATGGCCTTAAATCAGCATTAAGTGGAAGTACATGAAAGCTTTTATTTGTGTCGTCTTTCAAAACATTTTCGTGGGGTTTTATAACTTTGTGCGGTCGTGTATACCCTGTAATCCCTTCAGGACCATGTTTTATGTTCAGCATGCATTTAACGTTTTTTAAATATGCCATCATTATATAAGAGTACAACTCTAGTTTCTCCAGCCTGTATAAAGGATACAAATGTTATATTTTAAAGTACATGTTATTTCTGATCATGTACGATAACACAAATCAACAGATTTGATAACTTTTATATATTGTATTACTGTTTTTGTGAATGTATATTTACGTACCATGCTGGGTTTAAGCATAACATACAAGTACAGTCCAACGTAAAGGAGGCCTTACTATGGGTTAGCCCTTTAATCAGCATTAAGTCGAAGTACCCGAAAACTTTTTTGTTTGTCGACGGGATAATTTATGTTCATGTTATAAAAAGAAATAAATCTAAAACAATAATTTTGGCTTCAAAAACGTGTACACCTTACATTGCACATTTCCATATAAAAAGATGCAAAATTAAAATCCAACTGCTGTTATTTTTATGTTCAGCATGCCTATATCGTTTTCGCAATATGCGTTAATTAAAAGGGTAAAACTCTTATTGCTCCAGCGTTTATTTAGGAAAGAAATATAATGTTTTAAAGTACATGTAATTTCTGATTATGTATGTTAACAAAATCCAAAATGTTGTTATATCCTTTATTTATCTTTTAACTGTTTTTCGTGAATGTATAATTATGTACCATGATGGATTTCAGCACAGCATACACGTATTTGTGCAAAACGGAGCCTGTACTATGGATATGCCCTTAACTCGGCATTAAGCAGAATAATATAAAAGCTTTCATTGTTAAAGATCTCAATAATTCAGGGTTGATTTATACATAAACATATATATATAACAACTATTTGTGGCAACAACACCGAATACAAAACATAAAGCATTTCAACATTTGAAGATATGTCAAATTAAAATCCGATTACAAAGCTGTTTGTTTATTTTAATGTTTCGTCTAATGCAAACTAAAATTAATTTGCAAGCATTATTTTTTCAACAAATGCTTTCTATTACAATCATATTTGTAATCACAGATGTCGGGAAGACAGCATCGCCAAGTATCTAGTTCATAATTAGATCTGATAAGTCATACTCAGACGGATAACTTTTTGTATATATTTTGCAGAGTTTCAGAATTAAGTTGCAGTTTTACCTAGTGTACAATGTTAGGCTTGGTTTGTTCATACGGACTTGCTTGAGGAAAACAATATCCTTACACAATTTTTTTACCGACAATATTATAGAGTAAGCACGTGTTTCAGCAACGTGATCAAAGTTTTAGAGTCTGCAAATTGAATTGATGTATTTAATTTGGTTTCCCCCTAAACCAGTATTTTGTCGAAGTATATGAACGCATGCGCCTATATTGTCAAAAATCAATTGATGTTACATTATCGATATATGATGAATGTACATTTTGATTTATGATGTTATGTTTAGTAACAGACAACACACATGCACACGTTTACGCATATTTCAAATGGACTTGAAACAATACTTATTTTTTTACTACTTTAATAATATCGCTTCAATGGATGCATTTCTTTTATCTATTTTTATTCATGTTAAGTATTGGGAGGGAATTTTAAATAAAGCGCTGATAAAAGTTTTGCTCCAATTTTGTCTCGTATTTTGTAATGTTTACATCGCAGCTTTCTGTTCAGGATTTTGGTCTATTACAGTGGAGAGCCAGCTCATTCGTGAGAGTTTTCTAAAGGTATCATGATCTTTTAAAAAACATAAGTATTTTTCAGTAAAGTGCAACCGCGCTTTTGTAATATGAAGTCCCCACACTGATCCGACATTTGTCTAGCCGTTCAAACGCGCGATTGCACTTTACTGAAAAAATACTTATTTGTTTAAAAAAGATCATAAAACCTATAGAAAACTCTCACGAATGAGCGGGCTCTCCACTTTATCCCATTAAAATGGTGAAATATTTAAAAAGAGATCCTTAAAAATAATAACTGGGTCGCGCTTTATTCTCCCAACACAGATCCGAAAGAGTCACGTGGTATAGGCACTGTGTTAATGCTATTTAAGCGTCATACTGATACAACACATATTAAGATTTATTTCGTTAATATCAATAAAGTCATTTAAACATTTACATTCATGATATTTATTCCTGTATTTAAGGATATACATTAAATGTTTATAATTAATTTTTGAAAATGTGGGTCAACAATATTCTAAATGTTTATGATTTGTTACCGTTAACGTAAAAGTATTTGCCCAACAAAAAGAAGCCTGTGCTGTGAGTATGGCCTTAAAACATAAATTAATCCTAGAATCTGAAAGCTTTCATTTTTGTCGTCCGAATAATGCAAGGTCAATTCGCATCAAGAAATCAAAAAATATAAGAACGATTGTGGGAAAAGGACCGAACAGAAGTAAAATAGCACTAAACAATTTAAACAGATGTAAATTTAAAATCCAACCGTAAAGTCGAAATAGTTTTCTTTGTTTCGTCTTATGCATGTTTACATAACTTTACAACCAAACCTTTCTTATTTGTATTTTCTATTGTACAAAATATTGGTTTTGATATCACCTTATTCTTATGCAATAAGAATTGAATAACCGGCAAGGTTATACAAACGCATGTTGAAAAATATATACTGCCTTACTAGTTTAATAATTTCGCTTGTATGGACGCACTGCTTCTTTCTATGTTTATGCATTTAAAACATTTGGAAAAAAAACTAAACAAAGCGCTTGCTGCAGTTTACTGCAGTTTTTGTCGTGTATTGTAATGTTTTGCATTTCAGCTTTCTGGTCAGGCAATTTATCACTTCCCTCACACGGACTAGTTACAATGAAGTAGGGATTGGTGTTCTGAAAATATTTCTAGGGAGGCATAATATTTGTTTACACGTTTATACCCTATAATACAGTCTGGACCAAATGTAAGGTCCAGTATGCGTTATAACAAATTTAAACTACCACTCTCTAGTTGCTCTAGCGTTTATTTATGATTGTCATGTTATGTTTAAAAGTACATGTAATTCGTATCATGTACGTTAGCAAATTCTAAAAGTTGTGAATTTTGTTTAATATATGTATAAACCATTTTCGTGAACGTTAAATAATGTACCATGATAGATTTCAGCATAGCATAACAGTATTTGTCGAACGAAACGGAGCCTGTACTATGGGTATGCCCTTAAATCAGCATTAAGTCGAAGTACCTGAAAGCTTTAATATTTGTCGTCGGATAATTTAAGTTTAATTTATATAAAAAATTAGTCAATAAAAAATAAATTCGGCAAATCATATGATCACACCTTCATATCACATTACCATTTAAACAGATGCAAAATTTAAAATCCAATGGCTTAGTTGAACTAGTTCATAATGTTAATGTTTCCATATATTAATATTGAAATAACTTTGCATAAAAATAATCCTTTTCTTAAACAAATGCTTTCTCTTATAATCACATCAAGTGAAACACCGATGTTGGGAAAATAGCATTGTCAACACTATTATAATTTGATCTGATTATTATTCTTGGAGAGATAGCTTATTTTTTATGTATTTTATATACATTTCCAGAATTAGGTTACCTTTTCCACATTGTGCAATGCTATGTTTGGTTAAATTCAGTCAAACTTGCAGGAAGAAAAAAGTATCAATACAAAGTGTTGTGGTTGGAATTTTATTATATTAAAGCGCTTGTCGCAGCAATTTGATCTACGTTTAGCTGCTGCTTATTTCTATGATGCATTTAATGGTTTTGTACTAAAACAGCATTATGTCAAAGAATATGAACGCATTCTCGTATTGTTGTCAAACTAAAATATCTCGATATAACAATTAACGATAATAATATAATGTAGATGTTATGATGTATGTTGTATAAAAAGAGAAATCATCAACATATTCACGCATATTGTAAATTGACTTGAACACTTCTAATGTGTTTTCGAAAATATAACCTCATAACATTGTAACTCTCGTTTGTACGAGAATCTGATCCTGACATCGCCGTATTCTTATGTAATTTCATACGTTGTATGCCGAATAAACATATAAGGTATTGACATAACAAACGCATGTTAGAATATATACTTTTATACCATTATTGTTTATTGTTTGCTAGCGTATACTCTGTTTATCCCATTCAGGGACCATGCTTTATGTTCAGCATGCCTTAACGTTGTTATGTTTTTACCGCACATGTAATTTCTGATCATGGACGTTAGCAAAATCACCAGTTGTGATATCTTTCATACTATTATATTTCATTACCGTTTGTTGTGAATGTATATGTATGTACCATGCCGGGTTTTCGCGTAGCATACAAGTACTTGTCAACGAAAAGAGGCTGTACTATGGGTATGTCCTAAAAACAGCATTAAGTCGAAGTACCTGAAAGCTTGTTAATCGTTCTGGATAAATTTATATAAAAATAAGTCCTCAGCAATGATTTAGGCAACAAAAAGTACATACTTTCAATAGTACATCACCATTTAAACACATGCAATAGTTAATCAATG